>NC_137053.1:20801141-20868641 GCF_032717465.1 Coenobita brevimanus | reverse complement strand
AAGTCACGCGGCAAGATCATCTTAATCGTTTTTTATCCGACTTAAACCAGACATTGTAACAGGGTTTAGAGGAAGGCAAGGATACAATAAATCAATTTGGAGAACAATCGGTCAAAGGTCATGATCATAGAGAAAGGTTAAATATCAGGCACACAGAACATTCATCTTAAATGATTATGATTCTATCAGAACTAAACTTGAAAGTGTGAGGGATGGGACAAGAACGAAGTAATTTGACTCTGGGAGCAATAAGTCGAAAGTCAAGATCACAGCGCAAAGGTAAATATTCGACCCTAATACCAATAGGCACCCGAGGGTGTTGCATTCCCTAAGTACTTCTTGTTATACTTTCTGTAACTGTAAGAACAGGACAACAAATAAGGAAAGCTCTCCCCCACCTGTCAATCCCTGTCAATCAGATATAAGAAAAATGAAAATTTCTTCCAATCACTATCGAATAACATTCACAGAAAACTGATAAGAAATAATGAATGGAATGCATTTTGCGCTGTCATGACCGGTAAGAAATATTAACAAGTTATCATCAATTACATAAGGATGTACTGCGGTTTTATCCTCCTTTACCTGGACTGGAGGAACTGGGAAATATATATATTATTTGCCTTATTTCTTTCTCACTACCTCCCCTACAATTTGACAAGTGCATTTGAAACTGTTAGTCACCTTTGAAATATTTTTTTATTACATTACCTCACATTTACACTTACGTAAAATTTTTAATTTGTTATAGACGTTCTTTTTATAGTTTCTTTCACAGCTTAAATATCATTTGTCACCTGTCTCCTTTCCCTTTCAGGCTTCTCCTCATTCTTTTCATAATACTGTTACCAAAATTAAACAGAAGTCTGTAAATGAGGATAAAATACTTTAATAACATTTTCAGTTTGTATTCGGATGCTCAAGCTATGAATCGGATTAATTTCCAAACTCTCATTACAGCTTCCGTGCACTGATGGGTCAGTTTCAGGTCATTCCATAAATTTCATAAAGCTTTAGAATGGTGTACATTATTTTTTAATGTTATTCTGAAAATTATTCACAACATGGCGCATATCTCATTTTTACTGCCAATGTTCAGCACACTGCATTTACTAGTATTAAAATCTATTTCTTGATTAAGTATAGTAATCGTATATTGAAAAGCGTTAAAGGTATGAATTTTAAATTCATGATTTCCTATGGTACTGATGAGATATTTCATCTGCCTCACCTGTTGCATTGACCATTAAGGTGTTGACTGTAAGCAGTACATATCCGTCATTAATCTTAATATCGGTAATTATGATGCCTCTTCTAAACGTGGCAGGGAAGCAGTTAGTGTTATGCTTGCATTTTCTGCTATACTGTAATCATAGATCCAGAAAAATAAGAGTTTTAGTTTTCCAAGTTCCGTCATATTACATTACTATTCGTTGCCTTGTGATAATAACCTGTTGTTTTTGGTAGTATTTATTTCTGCTTTTGTCTGTGAGTCTTAAGGTTATTCATACTTTATTTTAATAATTTTAAAATGATCTCACTATTATTATTTTGACTCCCTGAGTCCCTGTGTGTTTCTAATTTTAGCCAACAACATTTCTTTCTGAAAGATTATTTCAAATATCACAGTTTCAATATTTGCATGTGATATTTTTGTCGGTTCTCCATTAGACAAAGAAGCATGAAATTATTATTATTAATTTTATCATTATTATTATTATTATTATTATTATTATTATTATTATTATTATTATTATTATCATTTTTATTAATTTATGATGATGATGATGATGATGATGATGATGATGATGATTATTATTATTATTATCAATCTCTGGTACATTTTCAAGGGAATACGAGGAAAAAGAACACGAGTGAAGAGAAGGTATGACGAGAAAGGCTGAAAAGAGAATATAAGAAAGCGGTAGAGAGAGAGTATGGAAGAGGTGGCAAAGGTAAGAAGATAAAAGAACTGGAAGAAAGAAGAGAACGATGAGGGGGAAAGAGGAGGAAATGTAAAGATAGAGAAAGAAGGAAAAATGAATAGTGAGGAGAAGAAACGATGTTGCGAAATAGAACAAAGAAGGAGAGAGAGTAGTAAAGTGGTGGGAGAGGCAGTAGGTAACAAAGTGAAGGGAGGAGAATGGGAAAGTGGTAGGGAGAGGGTAGGAAACTTGTGGGGAGAGTATAGTAATGAGAAGAGGTGGTAACAGTGATGAACGATGATGAAGGAAACTGGAGGAAAACAAAAGCAGAAGGTTAACTAGAAAGCGCTGAGAGATCGCATGCCTCCGCCAATGCCATTGTCATTAAAAAGGATCCGCATCCGGATCCGTGGATATAGGATTCGGATCCGGATCAACCCAAAATTTTAATCATTTTTTTTTCTTGGGCTATGTTCCACCTTTCCACAAAATTTCATCAAAATCCGTTCGAAACTTTCTGAGTAATCCTGCTAACAGATACAAACAAATACACAGACAAACAAACCAACGCGGCGTAAATCATAACCTCCTTGGCGGGGGTAAAAAGAAAAACAAAGGAATTAAACTGAGTGTGGCTCAGACATTAAAAAAAAAAAAAAAAAAAAAAAAAAATTAAAACAGGGTAAAAGTTAAGGAAGAGAAAAAGGGAGAGGAAAATATAGGAGAGAAAGAGAGAGGGAAGAAAGAATGAGAAGATAAGAAAAGATGGGACGAAAAATGGAAGCGTTGGGACACAAGACCTAAAAAACACAGGTACCAGCCAATCCCATATTAGCCACTCCGAGATGTAGGTTATCATTGGTTAGTTTAGGGTATAAGGCCAACCTACGTTTCTGGTGGCATAACATGGTGGAAGCCTACAACCGACTCCTGGGGAATCTAATCCATACACGTAAACCATATGACCTTCGCTAAGACCAAGGGTGGGGGGGGGGAGGGATATAACGAGATAGAAGGGGAAGAAGCGAAAGAGAGAGGGAAATGAATGAAAAGAGAAAGAAATGGGAATAATGAGAATGAAAGAAATAAATCAGGGAGAAGTATCTGAGAGGAAAACAGGATGACATGTGAAAAAGCAAAGACAAGAGGAGGTAAGCCAAAATAGATCAATAAAAAACAAAAAACGGTGCCAAGGCGCAGCAGACCCGCCCCCGGCAGTCATTTTAGTGCTGATGAATAAACACAACTGGATATCTAGTCAAGGATATCACATATCAAATCTGGAGTAAATCGGGTGAAAAAGTACGATTCTATGATCATTTGATATTATAGGCCCTACCCATCTGACAATGACCCCGCTACCGTTAACTGGGGGATGACCCTCCTGATGTAATTAGGCATGTTATAGGATGCAGATTTGAAAGATTCACCTTTAGGTTTTGGCTTCATGTTGAGATGACGAATTTCAAAGGAGTTATGGCGAAAAAAAAAAAAAAATTTGTTATATTATTATTATTATTATTAGTATTTTGCATTTTGGGGGCCTACATCCTAGGCCTTGGCCCAAATTGGCCCCAAATCTAATCGGATGATCAGGAGGTCATAACCCATCGTCCCTGTAATTTTAAACAAAATCGCACCAGTAGTTTTCGCTTAAAGTTGTTAACAGACATACAGACAGACAGGCAGAATACAAACATACAGATAAACCGAGTGAAAACAATACCTGTCCCCAAGCTCCTCGAAGAAGGGGACGGGTAAAAAGAAACAAGGAGCAGGACCAGGAGGAAGGAGAGGCTTGGGTTCAAAACGTAAAATTTCAATAAATATGAAATAAATAAGGCTGCGCGTTGAGCCGAGAGAGGAATAAATGGAGAAAGGAGGGAGGAGAAGAACAGACGAGGAAGGAAAGAGGGATGAGAAGGTGAAACAGAACTCGAGAGGAATAATATGAGGGACAAGGAAGAAAAGTGTAGAAAGGTGGTAAAGGATGGAAAGTCAAGTGAGGTGGAAAGGGAAGATAAGTGAAAGGGATGGAGAACAAAAGAAAGTAGAAGAATAATGCAGAAGAAAGAAAAGAAAGCTTGCTAGCGCAAGAAACATAGGTATTAAACGGAGGAGAGGGAAATAAAAAAGAAAAGAAAAAAAAAGGCGGGGAGAGCAGGGGAGATAGAGGCAAAGAGGGAAGGAAAGCGAGAAGAAAGTACGATGTGAAACGAAAAGAAAGAGAAAATGATGGATGAACAGAGAATGAAGGATGGAAAGGAACAGATATGTCGAGAAGGAAGAATGATGGAAAAAGAAGGGTAGAGAAGAAAAAATTAAGAAGGAAGGAAAAATGAATGAAGGAATATATATGAGGACACATGAGGAAAATGAAGAACGATGGAATAACGAAAAGATTATAAGAAATATGGAGATGAAAGAATAAGTCCAGAAGAAAAGTGAGGGAAGAAAGGAGGTGGGGAAGGACAAAATATAACAAAGGTGGAAAGATGAAGAAAGAATGAACAAAGAGGAAAGGAAATAAGTGTGGGAAACTGAGAGAAAGAAAGATGGAGGGCAAATGAAGATGAACTGGAAAGAGAGAGTGCGAAAAGAAGACACGAAAAACTGTAGAAGAAGAGTCGGAGGAAGGAAAACAGAATACAAAGAGAAGGAAGGGCGCGGTCAGAGAATGAGAGAGATACCGTATATTATAAATTGAACCCCCTAAAGATTGTACAGTGCTTGTGCTATGCATACGAAAATGAATAGTAGAGGGAGGGTGAGAGTGAGGAAGGTGGATTAGAGAGATGGAACCACTTGAAAGGAAGATCGGTGAAAGCAGAAGCGTGGAAGAATGATGTAATACAAAGAAATAAACGAGAGAGAGAGAGAGAGAGAGAGAGAGAGAGAGAGAGAGATGAAGGGGGAAGAATTCTCCAAATCTTTCCTTTCCTTCCGTCCATACTCCTCTCCCTGCTCCACTCCACCTTCTCTTCACCCTTCCATTACTGTTTTATCTCCTTCCGTCCTCCACTTAGCCACCAGTCTGCCTTCCTAAAAAGCTTTTTGGCAGCTTCACCCGTTCAGTTCCATAACATATTTTGTAAAATATGTTCTTGCCACATTTCCATTCAGTAGAGTACCCTAGGAGGGAGGATTTTAGTGAAATCGCATCTTACCAATCCGATTCTAAAACTCTTCACTAAACTAAGTAAGGTTGTCTCGCAGGAGTAGGAATAAGATTCAAGCTTCGTCTTCGGAGTGGCGGGGTAAGAGAGAATTTTCAATTGAGCAGGGTTAATATGGCCGCCATTAACTCTATCCCTATTAGACGACTCCAATAAGCTGAAGAAAGTATTTAGCACTGATCAGGAGTAAAATAAAGGGAACATCACTGAACTGAAGAGTTTAACCGCTGAGCAATATTCATTCCAACATTTCACTTCATCTATTTACATATTTACATAATTACTCTCCACCACCACTCTATCATTGTTCCTCCACCTTGTAATCAACGATCCATCAGATTTCTATCACTGCTTCTCCACCTCTCCACAACTGTTTCTTCACCTACCCACTTAATATCCAAAAGTTCACTCCACTCCTCTGCACCGACACACTCGTTACTATGATGAACACCCTCTCTACTACTCATACATTATCTCCACTACATCACACACTCCGCTTCTGATCACGAACTCGGCAGTCCAGTAACACTCCACATCCCCTTCACCTTGCTTCTTCTCACACTCCCCGTCACTGTTCACCTCCGCTACTCCACGCACTCTCCACACCAGGCTCCACCGCTCCTTCACACCAGCTTCCATCACAGCCACTATAAAATGCAATACGGGGCACCAGGACATTATGCACCTACCGACTAGACAATGAGGACAGCTTAACCTCTCTCTTCCCCCCCCCTCTCTCTCTCTCACAGACACACACACACACACACACACACACACACACACACACACTTACGTAAATTAAAGCTGTTTTGCTACAATGTGTGTGATTATGTATAGCAATCCTGGATATGCAAACTTTGCAGGACATTTGGCATCTCAGTTCCGGATGTGCTGGGGGAGATGTGTTCTGGTGCCGGACATCGTTTCCATGAGGAGTTGTAGTCTCACACTATTTTTACATATTACATACAAAGGTGTTTAGACATAATTAAAGAGTGTGTAATACAGTGTGAAGATAATCAACCAAACACCATCTTACCGTAAAGTGTGGCATGGGAAAGGATGAGCGTCCAGACTCGCAAAGCCCAGCATTTTCTATCATAAACAACGAGGGTAAGTGAAGGCGATAGAGAAATATGAATTGTATATATGTTTAAAGTCTTGGGGAAACATTTACCATGTTGGTATATTTCAATGTAATCAATACTACTTTACTGAGGTGTATAATGTGCATGGTAGAGTTGTGATACTTCTATTCATATATAAATCCCAGTTGTCTGTCGAGTTTTGGCACCTCTATATTATGCTGACCCAGGGCCACTTCCACCAGGGAAGCCGGCCAGCCATAGCAGAACGCACTTATCATTCAAGCAAGAGGGACGTATTACTCTGAGTTCACTCTGTGTCGCAGTTGTATCTTTCTGTGGCCAATAAAGAGAGATAAATCTGCTCAGTTTTCTGTCACCTGCACACGTTACCTACCATTCCTTCAACAAGATCTACACCGATTCCCACCATCTCCTGTGTGTGAGAAAAACATTGGTGGAAAGTGTCAGCCGGAAGTGACTTCGACCAGGCGGAACACTGTATCTTGATAACCTGCTTGGAACAGTGCAGTCACGTCTAAGCTGATACATAACATTGGTGGTCAGTTGAGGTATCCACACAAGCTGATATAGATGTCTGTTTAGGTTGTGCCTCCGTTGTCTATCTGCTGTAGTCTCAAACTGTGGGCAGACGTTCACCCTGCCCTATCAGTATCTTTTGGTAATCTTAACGCACGAAAGGGAGAGCATTCCTCCGTGAACAGTAGATGATTACCCCAGCGTAATACTGCAATCCGCGGGGTGTCTCATAGCATCCCTATGCACGCCCCATTGTCATATTATAGTAGCCTTGTGCAAGGAAAACAATGTAGAATTTGAAGAACCCTTTAGTGTGTGTGATGGGAATTTTAATTTAATGATAAAAACATCGTGTAAAGAATAAAAATATACGTTTAGTATTTTATCGTTTTAAGAAACTTCAAAGCTTCTCCGAAGGTTAAGTTACAATGAGACGATAACAGAAATGAGATACTGTATCCACTTCCATTGTATTTTTCACTATTTCTACTAAGCTATTTATCAGCTATGGTGCATGATACGTCTATAATTAGTTTGAGTAGTTCATGAAATGATTCCTACCATAAAGAATAGCTGAGTACTGCCTAAACAGACGAATCGTGTCCAGCCAGTTAGTCTGAATTATGAAGTCCTATGTTTGCGTTCGGCAAACTTTTACAAGTAAGCACCATTTTCTTTTGAATTGGTAATATATTTTTATATTTTGGGGTGATTTGAACGAATTTGGCCTTTATTTTCGGTGATGGTGATTGGTTTTCAAATTAACCCCCTCTTTCAAGTGTCTTGGGGGACTTACGGGATTTCGGGGTTCTGGGTGGGAAAAATGGCAAAAACAAGCATTTGGAACAGAAATATACTCAGAATCGATATGACCACCAAATACCTATTCGTAGGGTTATTACTGAGCGTATGAATTCCTTTGAAGTTATGTCTGACGCCAAATTTTTCCTATAGTACTTGTTCTGGAAAGATTGTATGCATACTTTTATATAGAGTATCCAAGAACAAAAGTCATTCTTTAATAATGAAAGACATAAAAACTGCTAACATTAAGAGATCATATTGCATGTCAGTCTTAGAAACTGTCAAATGCTTTCATTTTTATTTTAAGATTTTAAATTTTTAAATTGATCAATGTCACCAACTGTTTGCTGCGCCTTCCCACACGAAGGGGTGCATTCTCACGCTTTCCAGATTACCACTTACGATGAAGATGTAAGCTTCCACTTCGAGCGGGGTGCAGAAAGGGTAATCTCTGCCCTTAGCTTCAAGACTGTGGGCGAATGTCCTTTTCTGGTCAGGTTCTGAACTCTTTGAGACGAATGGTTACTTTGCTGCAGAGGGCTGGCCATTGATTTCTGTCTGAGGCATTGATTTCAAAATCTTTTGGTATGATGTTGCACATCTTCAGAGTTGTCCTTATATGATCTTTATATCTCTTTTTCTGCCCCCCTGAATTGCAGCATACTGCAGGGAGTTGGCCATACAGAACCTGGAAGTGGAGGCGGTGCTCAGTCTTACAGAACAAGTGTCCACCTCGTGTCAGTTAGTTTTTAATCAGCATGGTCTCTATGCTGGCGGACTTTGTCTGCTGGAAAATTTGTGAGTGAGGGACTTTTTCCTCCCATGTGAGTCTTTGGACGCACTGTACACAGCAAATGTGAAATGACTCAAGCTGTTTGATTTTACACTGGTAGGTAGTCCAGGTTTCAGCATGGTATAAGAGGACGGAGAGGCATACAGTTGCATATACTGACCCCTTCGTCTCAATTCACAAGTTGGTGTTTTCATACACTTTGCATCTGAGATGTTCAAAAGACAATGAGGCATGATTGCATCGTGCAAGGACTTCTGCATCAATGTTATGTTTATCTGTGAGCACACTTCCATGGTGGGTAAAATTCTCCACCTGTTTTACATATTTGAGATTTATCTGAAATGCAAGAGACTCTGCTGAATTCTTTCTCTGAGATATAATTTCTGTTTGATTGACATTTATTCAGAGCCCCACTGTCTGCTATATGTTGGAGACGATGTTGAGACTGTTGTGGGGCTTCTGGGATATGTGCAAGGACAGCACAGTCATCAGCATTTTGTAGCTCTAGGAAATGAGCCATTTCAGTCGTTGGTTTTGCTTGAAGATGTCTGAGATTAAATAAGTTACTAACTAGACTAAGCTTGATTGATATTCCATCATCAGGGTTCATTTGTTGATGACTTAAAAGAGTGACTTAAAAGATCCATGTTGAAAATAGCAGGAACCAAGGCACATCCTTGTCTCACTCTGAACTTCACTTTGAAGGGTTCAGGTTTGCTCCCACCTATGGGCACACGAGCATTCATTTTGTAATTCAGGCTTTTCTTGAAGGTATGAAATTTGTTTGGAACTGCAGATTAGAAAGAGCATTCCATAAATGTTTTCTATTGACATTGTCAAATGCTTTGGCAAGAATAACGAACGCAAGATGTAAATCACAGTTCTACTCTTGGCATTTCTTTATTATCTATCAGGCAATAAAGATCATATTAGTGGTGCTTCGCTCTTTCTGAAATCCACATTATGTTTCAGGAAATGTCGACTCATTCAGACGTTTTATCAATCTGGCAAACGATATCTTGGCAAGTACTTTGTTAGCATTTATAAAAATGGAGATACCTCTGCTGTAGCCAAGACTTGAGCAGCCCCATTTCTTCTTGTAGATGGCCAATCAACGTCAGATGTGAGCCACTAATATGGAATTTGTTCTTGATTCCATGTAGTCAGTATGAGATCATGATGGTGCTGATGGATTAACTAGTCACCTTCTTTGAATAGATCAGATGGTATGCCTTCAGGGCCAAGGCTTTATTATTTTGTAGCGATCAGATGGCCTGAACAGTTTCTGCAAGAGTAGGTGGGATATTGAGATCTGCTGCTTGAGGAGGATTTGGAATGTTATCATTGATATTGTGCTTCAACATAATTCTTTTATTCTGTAAATTAGTAAAGTGTTGTCTCAGTCTTTCTAGGATTGCTTACTTGTCTTTCAGGAGCTCTTCTTCAGCTGATCAAATAAGGGCTATGTTGCGTTTGGTTGGCCCATGGATGGTGTTCATTGACTTGGAAAACCCATGTTGATTCTTAATATCAGCCAGTCGTTGCATTTCTTTTCTTGCTCAGTCACCTACTTGTTCTCCATGTCATACAATTTTCTCTGGGTTTCACTTCTGAGATTCTGGAATTTGATTTTCAGGGTTAAGAAGGTATAATGAGCCATCCAGTTGTTATGCAACTTATTCTTCATTGCAAGAAAGTTATGTATGTCATTGTTATCATAATACCAGTCTATATGGTTGCAAGTAGGGAAGCCTAGGGTTCCTTCTGCTGTGCTTTGAAACAGTGTCTTAATGTTCAGCCACTCTGCGTTCAGGTTTGTTGCATTGTTATTTGGGTCAAGTCATGGGCACTGAGAGAGCTTGTCTGTAAAGGGCATTGAGAGAGGTTGTCTGTAAAAGTGCTACGGAAAGTGTTACAAATTGCTGCATTCTTAATATCAGTACAGCTTAATTTCCTGGAGGATAGTCAACGGCACCTATGCCCAGAGTCGGACACATAAAAAAAAATAATAATAAAAAAAAAATAATGTCTTCGTATGACTAGTTGCAGTATAATGAGAATAACGTTATGATCTACTGAGCACTCAGCACCTCCCATAACTCGGATAGAACTTCTCTTCAGTCCCGCTGCCTTACAATGACATAGTCAGATGCCAAAGTCTAGACTGTGGGTGTATCCATGTGGTCTGGTGATTATTCTTAAGTTGAAAAATGGTGTTGGTGTTCTTCAAGCTGCGTTTTTAACATAAGGAAAGCAGTCTAAGGCCATTGTTCACCCAGCCCGCAGTTCATTGCGAAAGGGGTGTATGTGATCGTCGGTGTTTATATATTTATTTGAGTCCGTGCATTGATTAACTCTTAAATCAATGAACGGATCATCTTCAAACTTTGTACAGGCGTTGGGTACGTAGAGGTAAGGAAGTGTTTTGATTTTGGTGAAAATCCAACAGGGATAAGGGTGGGAGTGGGGTGACCCAAATTTGGGGCCCAATTTTAAAGAAAGGGAGCAAATTTTTCAAAGTGCCACAGGAGGCAAACTGTGAGAGATTGACACAATGTTACTCTTAATCACTACTGGGAAGTCATATCTGGGGATTCTATTGGCACCATTACATTTGACCATGGATGACCTTGAAAAGTCAAAGTCAAGGTCACATATTTTGACCGTTTAAATCAGCCAAACGGTGAGAGATACGTACATGCTTACTACTAATCGCTAATAGGAAGTCATTTATGGAGACTCTGTTGGCACCATAAGACGTGACCATGAATAGCCTCGATCAGATTTTAAAGATTTAAATATTGGAAACTGCCACTTCCTTTGATAACAGTGCTATTATCAAGTTATAAAACTTTTTTTAACCCAATTTCCGTTCACCCTAAGTGACTTTGACCCCAGTTCAGCCAGAGCAGGCGGGGTGCTGTGACCTCGGGTCATTTTGCTCTAGTTGTTCATGTTACCAGCACCATAGCAACCTATAATGCCTTGCCAGAGGTGATTATCTTTTTCTACTCTGGCATTAAATCTCCAAGCAGGATGAATTTGTCATTATGTGGTACTGATCGAGTGGTAGCATCCAGAGATTCATAAACCAGATCTTTGACGGTGTCTTCAGAGTCAAGCATCAGGGCATAGACATTGATGAGTGCTGCATATTAGCATTTAGAGAGTGGTAAGTGCCAGGCCATCACCCCCTCCGGTATATCCACAGGTTATTCATGGATCCTCTGTAGTCCAGTAGGTTGCTTTAAATTGCAAAGCCAATACCATGGTTTCTTTTTACACTGTCTGGGTATCCATTCCAGAAACAGGTATGCCTTTTTCCTGATTCTGTTAGATTTCCCTCTCCTGTGAGGCAAGTCTCAGACAAGGCAGCAATATCAGTTTTATATATTTTCAGCCCATGGGCAACAAGGGCAGTTCTACGGTGCAGTCATGTGTCTTGTTCAATCTCAAGCAAGGTTCATATATACAACTGCCATAAGTTAGTCCATTTCACCTTTCATAAACCTCGTTTGACTTCAGTCTTTCTCAGCTATTAAACACGTATTAAGTCATACAAATTTGGTCCTCTTGTAGACTCCCCGCCCTTTATTTTTTGTACAAATTTACGATTGCACTTTTTTTCTTAATTTCTTCTAGTATTTCATTTTTCTTATGAGCGCTCGTCATTGAGATCTTGTTCGAACCTAATGACATGAGAATGACTAAGCAAATATAGTATCTAGGTCAGGTATCCATAAATACATTTTTCAGATTTTTTAAAGGCCCTTGAAATGACTTCATGTCCAAAAAGTATGAAAAGACCGGTGAATCACTACCAGGATCTGGGCGCAAATCACCTGTGTGTGTGTGTGTGTGTGTGTGTGTGTGTGTGTGTGTGTGTGTGTGTGTGTGTGTGTGTGTGTGTGTTTTCTGATAAAAGCACTGAGAAATTTCAAAAATTTGCTTCCAGATATTGCTTCTCTAATTTAACTTTATATACCTTGAGTATTTTTTCCTTATCGTTTATGAACAGATTTTAAAGCAAGACAGTTTGAGAGGAATGGCCTTACAAACAAATACGCAGATATTCAGGGTAAAAGCTCTGAGACAAAGTAAGAGCAGTGCCTTACCTCTCCAAGTACTCTCGTGGAAGACCAACGTCAATGGTTGAAATGTCTTATAATTCCACGGAATATTAGTGCTACATTCATTTTGACAAGTCCCACGAAATATATAAACCTGTTAATTAATAAGTTCGTGAGTTGGTACCCTAGGGATACGACTTTGTTACATCTGTTCCCATCTCCTCTTCACCATCTCTCCTCCCTCACTCATTCCACCAATTCTTCCTCCATACTCACTCTACCACCTCTCCTTTCTCTCTCTGTCATCCACCGCTCTTTCCATTCTCACCCCACCACCTTTCCTCATTCTGCATCCTCCCCTCCGTCCATGCTTTTCTATCGCTGTCTTCGACTCGTGCAATAGTTACCATAGGTAGGCCTATACCCTACCCTACAACAAACGACGTCGTACGGACAAATAAATCTTAAGCTGTTTGTTTTCCTTTGTATTCTTTCAGACCTCCATCTCTTCTTCTTTCAACCCAGCCCTTCCTCCTTCATTATTCCACCACTTTCCTCTGTTTCATCTCCACACCATCTGCTCTCTTTTTCCATCTCACCTGCATGTTATTTCCATCCCTCCACCATTTCATCTTCACCCATTCCACCATTTTATGCCCATCACTTCACCATTTTACCATCATCTCTCCACTACTTTATCTCCATCTTACTATCACACAATCATTATCCTTTCCCGCTTATCTCCGACCATCCACCACTTCACCTCCAATCCCCGACCTTCATCCCCACATCCCTACACCACCAACTCCTCTCCTACATTCCTGGTCCAACTCTCTACCATTCATCCTAACTACTTAACGACTCGACTGTTCTTCCAGTACCGTCCTTCACTGGTATATCTCCATCAGTCCACGTTACCACGTTATCCTGAATACCTCCTTCAGTGTCTCTCAACCTTCCACCACGCCACCTAACCATTCCACCCTACCTCTCCACAATGCAACCCTCCCCACCACCCCACCATCTCTACACCACCACAAACTATTTTTACTCATTAAGAACAACACCTTTATTTTATACCTAAATGTGGTATATAAAACTGATACACTACAGATGAGACTGCATATATATTTTTAATATTTATCACTGGGATCCACTTTGAGACAGTGACAGACCTGAGTGCTTTATCATCTGATAAATACTACTACTGCTACTACTACTACTAATAATAATAATAATAATAATAATAATAATAACAATAATAATAATAATAATAATAATAATAATAATAATAATAATAATAAAAGTAAAAGTTTCGATGGGGAAAGATCGGTCTTCATTTAACCTATTGTTGATGAAGAGTCAGAAGGTCTTATCTAACTACTTGTCTGGCTGTTGTCCTACATTCACTTCTTATCACTGTGTGTGTGTGTGTGTGTGTGTGTGTGTGTGTGTTCTGCTGCCTTATTTTAAAATGAGTGTCTCTGTCTTGAATGTTTTAATGTTTTTAATGTGTTACGATGAGATACTGGATGGCACTGCAGGAGTCGGAGCACATTTTCCTACAATTTTTTATGCGCATTACAAGTTTTATGTTTTCATTCATATTATTAGTATCGACATACTGCAGTTTGCCTTAGTGAAAACATAAGGATATTGAGGTGTGATGTGCAAAATAAATCATAAATGAAGAGATGTTAAGAAATCTTCAGAGTAATCCAGGCTAGGACTTAGAGCCTCCCTTGCAGTATTCCAATGAGAATATTGGACTTTAGTCCTCAAACTAACCTCATATATAGTCAACACACTAGTTATCGTTGACAGCGATCTTTATTTTTCGAGTATCAGCTCAAAACTTCCCATTGGGTGAATACAGAGTTGCACTGGCTATAATTTAACAGAAAAAGAAAAAAAACGCTACTTAATGTTAGCTGTCATATGTGTGTCTGTGTGTGTGTGGGGGGGGGTGGCCCTCCCCGCTGACATATTTTCTAAATAAAGTGGACTAAAGAACTTTTCATAATTATCAACCCATCTCCTCTAACTCTCTCCAGCTTCTCCCTTTTCGCCCCAGTGCTGCATTTTTATGTCTTTACTATCATTACTTCAAAAGTCACTTATCTTCTGAGCTGTCTGCTTGCATCCCTACTCCGTTTTGTTCAGTGCGTAGTATCCGCCAGGAAGCTCACTCTTAACAATGTTTTTTCCAACTGTCTAATACGAGACCTAATCGGTACTCTCAGTCGTGCATAAAGGCAATAGTTCGACTCTAGACCCGTCTTCCTCAGTCTGTATTTCACTGTCTGTGATATCCATCTTTTAAATGCAGTGTGTCCAGGTGCGTCGCAATAAACATTATTTTTCTTTTTGTAAGAAGGACTTTATACATGCTTCTAGTTTTTTATTCTTTCATATTTATGAAATATGTTTCATAACATAACATTAATATATTATGATTAATATCCCTTCAGTAATCTGAATTTTGTGAACGACTACAAAGTAGTGAGATGCATTAAAAATATTCCATTAAGGAAAACAGAGGATGATACTTATGTCTCAGGGTCTCAGTAAGCAACCTCTGGAACACTGATAACTAATTTCCATGAAATTGTAGACTGTTCATGATATTAATGTCTACACGAATCTGCAAGTCAGAGGGGAAAAAAATTATCCTCATGAGTGACGGCAACCAACCAGCAAACGATAACTTCGAATGATACATTAACGAAATTATTAAGACTATTAAGAAAAAAAATCGTAGACTATATAAAAAAAATCTGTTGTCAAATAATAAAGCCAGAGAAAATGACCACGTGAAGAGAGAGGTTAAGAAATCAGTGGTATAGCTAAAACATCAGTACAACCTCACTATACTACGAGAAAGTTCAAGGAACCCTAAGTATGAAAGAAACTGTGGTACCATAATTATACAGAAAACACTTTAAAAAGTGGAAACAGACCCTTTTAGGTCCAAACAAGTACTAAAGACCATGAAATATCTGCCAGTCAAGGAAAACTAAACATTTACAGTAGTATTCATTCACAACAATGAATAAAAATATGAATCGACAGTGAGCTGCCACTATCAGCAATTATTTAGCAATTTTAGACACAATCGCTCACTCTAGTAATTGTAAACCGTTTATCTTACCATTTACAAAGGTAAGACTAGTTAGCTCTTGTACTGTTTAGGTAAATGGCAATATTGAACTCTGATCAAGGAATGGAGGATATGCATAACGAATTTCACTGTCCTCCAGTACACCACAATGACTAAAACTGATTGTAAATGTCTCAAGAGGTGCTTTCATTGAATATGACTAAATTACAAGATCACCCCTGTTAAAAGGGTTGTAATAAACTTTTGCATAACTTTATATAGAGCTCCATCATAAATGTTTTCAGACACAAAACAGAGTATCATCTGACAGCAAAGAGCTGCGTGGGTATATGTCCTTTTTTTTTTTTTTCCCTGTAAGCAATCATTGACCTATATCCATTACGAAATAATTATGCGCTTGTTGGGATAATGGTGTGTTACTTTCTTGTGAAATAATCTTTTCTGAGAAATTTTTGGTCTGTCTGTAAAGAAAAAAATACTAAGATTATATTTTTAGTGTATTGTCATTTTCTAAAATTCAAACAATTTTGCATGCAAAACAATCGACTTTCTAGGCAGCTAATTTGCAAAACCTCCAAAAAAGGTGAAGACCATTTCCACTTTATATTTATTGAGTTAGATTGTCTTGCAAAAACCCAGATGATCAATAGTACCTTTTATTTACCAAATTCTCTCAAGTTTTCATCCGTTTATTTAGTACCTTCCCAAATGCCTTGTGTTTTATGGATTATTACTAATGGAAATAATAATTATGCAGCTTTTCTGGGAATACCACTAAATAATAAATATGCAGCTTTTCTGGGAATACCACTGTATGATTTTTAATACTTCATACAAATGCTTTGTGACCAGTTAGCCGGGTTGGAGAATATGAAGAGCTTTCTTCATTTATCATTTCTTTTAAATACTCGAGTCTGGACATATACTGCTCACTTCGGTCCATAAGATTCAGCAGCCACTATTTTCGAGGTGCTTCAAAGAATAAAGTTACTGTTCTATGAATGAATATTGCTCAGTTTCAATGACTTTTTCTTCTTGTGTGTTTTCCTTTTCCTATTTTCGGGGTTTAAAATGGTGAAAAAGTGATATATATATATATATATATATATATATATATATATATATATATATATATATATATATATATATATATATATATATATATATAAATATCGGGTGTCTGCCCTTTCCTCTCTTCCATCCTTCTTTCCTTCCATCCTCTTCTGTCTATCTTTCCTTCATTCTTTCCGAGTCCTTCTGTCTACGGATGATTTTACACTCCCTCTTCTGTCTTTTTTTCCTTCATTCTTTCCTTTTCCTTCTGCCTGTGGGTGACTCTACACTGAGTGACAAGCCAAATGGTTTCCTGTACACCAAGAAACTAGTTATTACGCTGGGTGGTAACCATATAGCCAAATTTTGGCACCTGGTGGTTTAGTGGGTAATATTGCGCTCCAGTCGGATTGAGCCGATGAAGGTTTATGTCCAAGGGGTGGTTGGGGTTGATTGCTCATGTAATGCCACTCAGGGATGAGTGAGGCTGGTCACTCTCATCTTAAATGTCGAGACCAACTGCCTAGTCCCGGGCACCTACGCTCCTCGTGGGGCAATATAGGATTGGATGATATATATATATATATATATATATATATATATATATATATATATATATATATATATATATATATATATATTTGCTGCTTATTAGTCTTTCCTTAAGAGTACACAGTTTTGAAATATACCAGTAACTAAACCACAAGAAGTTGCACTAAGAGATTACCACACCTCCACCCATCAACTGGTTTAAGGATTGATTACAGAGGTTTACACTGACAAAAATGTTTTGATTTTTTCATATGATTGTTATATATTTTGGGGATCTGAATTCGAATATGAAAACGATTTTTCTCCATCAGGAAACATTTTTCTCACAAAACACTTTAGTTTTAAATTTTTTTTTTTTTTTATAATTTCACACTATATAATTATTTGCATGTGTATATTTATTACAAATATGTTTGAATTTAGTATTTCCTAATAATAAAATCCATGATTAAAACAACACAGTTATTTTATTTGATAATAACACAGAATATACCTGGGAACACAGTAATGAGTCATATCAGTACCAGAGTGCAACAAGCATATCTCAGGATGACTCAGTTGACTTGTGCACTTGTAAAATAC
This sequence comes from Coenobita brevimanus, assembly GCF_032717465.1. NCBI lineage: Eukaryota > Metazoa > Arthropoda > Malacostraca > Decapoda > Coenobitidae > Coenobita > Coenobita brevimanus. The sequence continues at coordinate 20,850,940 of NC_137053.1, read as the reverse complement.
TTTCAGCAGAGTGTGTGTGTTTTATCACAGTCATATTTATTGGAAATAGTGGTTTATTTCACTGATTATTGGTTTACTGCACTGATGTAAGTCGCCTAGCACAAAAACTTGGCAGAGATTATAATGTAGAAGAATGGAGACTATTTATAGATTCATCTAAAAGAAGCTTGAAATGGGTACTTCTTCATAATAGTATAAGTATGCATCAATAGCTGTTGCTTATTCTATGCTTTTAAACGAAACGTACCAGAATCTGGCAAATCTTGGGAAAATCAACTACATTGAAAACCGTAGGTTCATATGTGTGGACCTGAATGTTATGTGTATCTTACTGGGTCAGCAGTGAGGGTATACAAAATTTCCATGCTTTCTCTGTGAATGAGACAGCAGAGCCAAGGATTTACTTTGGGTTCAGATGGAATGGCCAAAGAGAAAAAAAATATCTACAGCTTGGTGCCAAAAACATCATCAGTCCTAGCTTGGTGAATCTAGATAAAGTGCTGCTACCATTGCTTCATATTGTTACGTCCCTACCCCACACTGCCACAGCTCCAACAGCAGTAGTAGAGCACAGGAAGGACGTTGTCCAGTGAGTTGTTCTTCCTATGGTCAGCCTTTAGGTGTATGTACACAGGATCAGCTAAGGCGTTGTAAATAAACACTGGCTTCTTAAGTTCAGTCTTTATTATTTTTCATATAATTAAACTTAATGTTCTCCAACTTCACTTTAATATTCTCACAAGCACTGGAGCTGTACAAACTCTTCTAACTGCAGTTACACTTAATGCTTGATGACACTTCACTATTTTCACAAGTTCCAATGATATGCAAACTCCAATAACTCTTCACTATTTGCCAACAACACCTCTCTGTTTTCACAAGTACCGAAAATATACAAACTACACTGACACTGCACTAACACTGCACGACACTCAAACTGAACTGAAAACCGACTGAACTTGCCATGATCTCTTCCTTATCCTTATATAAGCTTGCATTGTTCGAGAATGATGTATTTCTCCACAGTTCTGGTATACTCCAGAGAGAGAGAACACAGTTACCAAATCGGAGACAACCAAAACATGCATTATATAACACTGTAAATTATTTACTATACAAACTTAATTTCAGTTACATAAATAAAACATTATAGAGTAAAGGAGCACAAAAATTATTGCATAAATTACGAAACAACTACGCTCATAAACAGCAGGCAAACTGGCAACTCTGACTCGTACCGGTACCTATCGTGCGGGAAACGCCAAGAAGCTTCTCGAGCACCTAACTGACAAATCTCGCTTCTTATCAATATTAAATTTGAATTAATGAAGCAGTTTGTCAAAGCCCTGTCAAATGATGGAGTCTGTTTTATGTATTTGTGCAAAAAGTTTTCTGGTTTAAAACTAAATTGAAAGAGGACATATTTACTTGACCTGGTGTTAGAAATCTGATTTCTGATGCAGAATATGATGGTGTGATGACTGACCTGGAATGAGAGGCTTGGGTATCATTTAAAGAAGTAATTTCTAAGTTTTTAGATAACAATAAAAATCCAAATTACAAAGAAATTGTGAGAATACTGTTGGTGAAGTTTAAGAAGATGCGATGCAACTTGAGTCTCAAAATTCACTTTAGATTTGCATTTGGAATTCCCCCAATCTTGGAGCTATGAGTGAAGAACAGGGTTAAAGATTCCACCAGCCTACCAAGGTCATGGAAAGAAGGTACCAGGGACAGTGGGATGTCAGTATGATCTTGGACTATTGCTAGATGATTTATAGGGACACACCAGAAAAATGTGCAAACGACTGGCCACCAAGCGAAATTTTTGGAGCAAAAAAAAAAAACTGAGAAGTTACAAAGACTAGATCAGTAATATGTAAGTCACGGAATATATAATGTTATTTCCCTTATGTACATGTTTAAAACAATTATATTGGCTAAATGTCTTCATTTTTAATTAATTTAGAACAATATTGTATATATAGACAGAAACTTATAAAATAAACTGCTATATTTTAATTAAATTTCATTTTAATTTTATATTAGTATTTCATGGGATGCAAACATTCTAAAGGTATTTTCTTTACTGTGTTCATAAACGCATTAAAACATAAACACTCATAATTAAAACAATTTTCAAATACTTTAATTTCGCAGATCTGTGTTATTTGCCTTCCCCTATGATGACCTTCAACTGATTACTCTTATAATCGAGTTCATATTCTCCTAATTCTTAATCCCTGCATCTATCTGGACTGAAATCATACAAAAAATGCTATAGTAAACACTGCCCAGTGACCTTGAACTATTACCTATCCCTATCGCATTGATCTCTGATTGTGCTCAGAATCGAATCTCCTTTTTTTTCTTTTCACCTCAACCCTTCCACAAAACGTAACCTACATCTGATTAAAAATTGCTTGATTGACCTTGCCATGTAACCTTGACTATTGATCTATTGTTCTTGTCCTGGGTGTTACCTAAGACATTCAGGAAGTTTGACGGAAATAAGATCAAAACTATTATAGTTATTTTGACTGTGCACAGACATTCGGGGCATATTTTGAGGTTGCCCTGTTACCTTGGCCTTTAACTGTTCTCTAAGTTGAATTGCTTTGTTCTTACCTGACCCTTAGCATTTCCACCGAGTAATGTTCAAATCAAACCAAAACTGATTGAGTTGACCCATGACTATGGCCTTTTGCATGTTCATCAAAACGAATGAATCCTTTTACTCCTGTATGGTCAACTCTTCTGCAAGGTTTAATCTAAACTGGACAAAAACTGTCACTATTGACCCAGCCCTTGTTCTTAGATTGACTCTCACTCCCTCCACCAAAATTCGGTTGAAGTTGTTTTAAACTGTTTGAGGTTATTTTGTTAACAAAAAACACACACAGGTCGACCTTTGACTATGCCCTGTACCCTTGATTTTTTTTTTTTAATTAGAATTTTTCGTTGTTTCCCTATTCTTAGTCCTTCCCCCAAGGTTCGTCTAAATTAGATTTTTAAGCAGTGAACTTTGACTTTGTTCTGTCGCGTTCACCTTCGAAGTATAAAAAAAAATATATAGATTTACTCATAAGCTGACACTCAATATTTCCTCGAAGTATTTTAACTCGAATAAAAAGTGTTTGAGGTACTTTTGTTCTCTCTCTCTCTCTCTCTCTCTCTCTCTCTCTCTCTCTCACACACACACACACACACACACACACACACGCCACCAAGTCACATTCACTCTCACTCGGCAAGCACGGGTAAAAAAAAAAAAAAAATTATGTCAGATTTCATGTTCAGACTTCACCGCGAATACTACTTGCCACCTCTCCTTTGGAATTGTTTTTAAATATTTGAGACAACCTGCAGTCCTGCAATGCCCTGTCTCTTGCAATTATCTTCAAAGAAAGCAAAGTATGTCCTCTTCAGTAGAGTCCTATCCTAATCATATATATCAAAATGTCATGCAGTGTGGTGTATTGTAAAAGTACAATAAGCTGGATAAATATTCGCTCTCTAACCCTCTTCTAAACACCTTCACTTCTGTATAATTATATTTCTGACATATATTTTCTAAAAAGCAAGGCATGGAATACGTGCACAACCGCAAAACAACATCCTTATGCACACTGCTAACTCCAAATTACTTTCCCTTGCCGGTTAACTCAGTAAAAAGTATGATTTCCTTCATCCTTTCCCACGAAATTTCCACAGCAGTTTTCTGTGGTATTTGGTAATCCTTGTCACTGTTTCTTACCAGTTTCGGCTTAAAGGTTAGCCGTCCTTGCTTTTTCACTGAGAGGTAACTTTGATATAACCTACTCTATAACAAAGAGGCCTCATATGGACCAGATGATTCTTGTTACGTGCTTCTTTGTCTGCTCCTTTGCACTGATTTTATAGGTCTCTTCCCTAAACTTTGGTCACTAAAGAGCTAATTCTCATTGCAATAAGGCAGGACCATCTTGACGACCGTACGAAATTTCTCTCTCTCTCTCTCTCTCTCTCTCTCTCTCTCTCTCTCTCTCTCTCTCTCTCTCTCTCTCTCTCTCTCTCTCTCTCTCTCTCTTCCACTAAAGCCTCTCCACCCACAGTCGCCCCCCGTGTGTTGCTAAAGAAGGGGTACAGCCAGATCCAGGGGCAGGTGACGGGGGGAGAATTATGTTCTTCGAGTGAGAGGTAGCCAGCAACCTTCGCCCTGACACCATCACCTGGTTCAAGGATGTCAGTATTTACTGATTCTGAACTTTTTATCCCTTCTTAGGCTTGCTTAGCACCTGTCTTATATATGCTTTAATGCCCAACTTTTACCTTTCAACCTGTGTCTGTTTTATACATGTGTTTGCATTTTTTGTGCTATTTTATACATTTGTTAACCTTTTCTGTGTCTGTTTTATACATGTGTTGTATTTTTTGGTAGCTCTTTATGCAGTATTATCATCTTATGGTGTTTTGCTTGTGCATATGTTTTATTTTATCATATGTAATCTGAATTTCAAATGAGCTATATCTATCTTATACATCCACTGGTAAAAGTATTTAATACTCGCGTTATACATGCTATTCCTGTTTCAGTTCCTTTTTTACACGCTATAACAATTTTCTGATTCATTTGTACAAGTGTTTTACCTGTGTCCTACCTATATGTAACATTTCCTCCATCGTTTCACCTGCTGCATAGTCGCATTTACCTATTTATCTTGTGCACTCTTTTGTACTCTTATATTTTTTCATGCTTATCATCTATCATATACTTGTCTCATTCCCACCTTACACCTCCCTCACACCAGCCTCATTAACACCTGCCTTTCTCACACTTTCCTCACTCACACTGCTTCATTCACACCTGCCTTACTCTCACTTGCCGTACTCCCACCTCCTCACTCACACTTGCCTCATTCACACCTGCCTCACTCTCACCAGCCTCACTTGCACTTGCTTCACTCACACTTGTCTCATTCACACCTAAGTCATTCACACCGGCCACATTTACACCTGCCTTACACACACATGCCTCACTCACTCTGACACTCGACTTATTCACACCTTTCTCATTCGCACCGGCCTCACCCACACTCACACCTGCCTCATTCACACCTGTCTCACTACTATTCACACCTAACCCACTTACATCTGCCTTACCCACTGCTGCCTTACTCTTGCATGTAACTCACCGCTCGAATACCTGCATTACTCATTCACGTCCAATCCTTCACTCGCGTTCACGTTTCTCACTTTCGACCTAATTCTCTTATTTGCACTAACTCACACTTTTTCATACTTCACACTTATCACTCAACTTCTTATTCACTCAGTCTCCCGTTCTCATACACTTTCACCACACTCACTCATTCACTTCCATCTCTCTCATCCTGCACTTAATTCTCTCTCACATATATTCACCTACAGTTTCTCATTGTTCATACTCAGAAATTCGACACAACAAGATAGAGATGTCATGCTTATATTTTCATATCCCAAGTGCTCATTTCTACATTCCCTGACTCAAAACTTCAGAGAATTACTGTCTTAGATTATACTGCAGAGCTTTCATTAACAAGTTTAGTTCTCTCTCTCTCTCCCTCTCTCTCTCTCTCTCTCTCTCTCTCTCTCTCTCTCCCGTGCCTGTTTTGTCACACCAGTTATGTATTTTATTCATTCATATGTTTTTATCACGCTCAGATCCGTTTTATTCTTCTTTTTTTGTGTACATTTTCTATTTCATTTGCTTTATTTACTCCGTTCTCATTTTTGTTTTATATCTATCTATCTATTGCCAGACGCCTTAATCCCTTATACGGGGAGGCCACAAACAAATCGCCTCCACGTCACCCTGTCCCACGCCATTTCACTGCCCTGCCCCCAGTTCACACCCTCCTCTCTCATATACTGTACCTCACCACTCCTTCCCACCATCTCATCCTTGGCCTTCCTCTCCCTCTCCCCCCCTCCACCTCACTCACACACACTCTCCTTGTCAGTCTCTCACTTTCCATCCTCTCCACATGGCCAAACCACCTCAGTGTGTTTCTCCTAACGCTTCCTATCACATCCACATCCATACCACAACTCTCCTTCACATCCTCATTTGTCAGTCTGTCTCTCCATGTGATTCCACAGGCTCTTCTCAATTATCTCATTTCCACTGCTCTCACTCTTGACTTGTGTCCCTCCAACAACGTCCAAGCTTCACGTCCATACGTTAAGAGTTGGTATCACAATACTGTCATGCAGTAACATTATCACTTCCATGCTCACTTCCCTGTTTCTTATCACTGCCTTATATGCATTTGGCTTATTCATTTGTTTTTTACAACCATCTTAATCATCTCATTTATTAGCACCTGATTTATTCACCGATCTTGGTCACAATTGTGTCATTCTTAAGAGCTATCTACAATGTTTGTAGCCATTATTAATAACCCACTACCAGTGACTTTCAGGGAACCAAAACTAGCAGAAAATAAAGAACCCTTCAATACATACATACCTACGTACTTATTTTGTACATAATCCACTGTAATTTTTCTGCAAGATTTAATTCCAGTAACCTAGTTTCTTCTTGCCAAGTAGAGTGGAATTATTTAGTGTTACAGTGTCACTTTATATGTAGAAAAATTTAAAAGAATATACCAGAAAACACCATAAACTTTCAAGGATTCTGACTGATCTACTGAATTATTTAGGTACAGCCATGTGACTCCAGATTTATATCAGTTATAGGCCTATCCCCAGATTTAAATAATAAGCGAACTTGATACCCATTTTTTTTTCTGGCTTCGGAACTGTGGTCAATTTCGACTCACAGGCTAAACATTGATATCACCATTTTCCCAACATCTTGCAAGTTCTAAACATTTGACAGTCAGAATTCTCAGGGAATAATCAGGCATTGCTAATTTTCTTGGATTCTTTAGACGTTTGTGAAAGATTTAGATTCATTTCCACTTTCAGTTGCAGTAAAAAGAGAAATATCTGCGGTTATGCCTAGAGTTCTTAGACTTTATACTGGAAACCAATTTATATTTACTTACGGTCAGATATGCAACCTGACTGTTCAACACTTTCATTCTGATCAGGTATTTTCAGTTATTTTCCTGCTATTCCCAGGCGATTTTATTTAGCTTGGAACATCAGTGTAGGTGTGAAGAGTTAATGAGGGATGTATATAATAGCTCCATTTCATTTCAAAAGTCTTGAGTTATTAAATCGTCTAGGGGTAACAGTAATAATACAAGAAGGAGCACTCAAAAAGTGCGACACCCGAACATTTCAACTGGTCTAAGAGCCGAACATTTGACTTTGTTCCGTGATCTTGATATTCGACCGATTATTCTTAAAAACCGATTTACTTCATCGTGATCTGACCCTCAATCCTTCTACCTCAAGTTTGGTCCAGATGGGATCAAAATTGAGTTTACCTTACCTTATGACTTTGGCCTTTGGCTTTTTTTTTTTTTCAAAACTGAATCTCATAATCCTTGTCTAACCTTTAACGCTTCCACCAATTTGGGGCTAAATCTGGTCAAACTGCTTACGTTGGTGGCTGGAAGAGTTGACCTCGGTTTATGTCCTTAACTCTTAATTGTTATCGAATTTCATTAATCTTCTTCTGTCTTCAATATTTCCACCCTATTTGGTGCATATCAGATTAGAGCTGTTGGACTAGACCTTGTCAGTGATCTTATCCTTCAGTGTAATGTTAGCAATATGACAATGTCAGCACATGGGAAAATTCTCAGAATTTCCCCCAAATTTGGCTTAAATCAAATAGAAGACTCTTCGATATACATTCTCCACACACACACACACACACACACACACACACACACACACACACACACACACACACACACACACACACACACACACACACAGCCTGAATATTACGCAACGGTGTATGATGATACCATCTTGCTTCTCAAGACTGATAACATTGCATCCTACACCACACTCACTAGATTGTCATTACTCACACTTAATACGGAGCACTCCTAGGCAATTTGATGTATTGAAACTTCCCTAGTGAGTTCTAGTTACTGTGAAGGTTTTCCACTATATTATGCAATTTGTAACGATGATTCATAGGGGGCTCAGCTCCCCGTCACCAAATAAAAAAATCTCAGGAATAGTGAAAGGAGGGCAAATACTGCTTTGATATCATAGTACATGCCGCACAATGGACTCTCATTTTTAATGTGACATTCGGGAAGCGTGATCCCCCTTAATGATTCTTGGGGGGTTAACCCCTTCCAAAGATAAAAATAAAGAGAAATAAAGAAAAGTGAGCACATGGATTTCAAGGAGACATCTCAGATATGCTCGTCTGGTTTCTTGATAATGTCTTCTACAAAGTAAGAATCTCCAACATTATTTTCAGGGGAGTTAGTTCCCCCCTCACCCATTAAATATTCTCAGAAGTAGTTGCACAAAAGTAATTCATCCGTACTATGATAAGGTGCATGCCCCAAAATGATTGTCGGGAGGTCTACAGCATTCCAAAAATATAAACTATTATAAATAGAAATATTTAAAGGAAACTTTCCATGTGAGTTCGTCTTCTTACTCCGACTGTCTTCTATTATGGACAGTTTTCTAACCATGTTTTATAAGGGAACCAGTCCCCTTACCAAATTCAAAATTCCCAGAAATTGTGATGAGAGGGCAGATATGGCTTCGATATCTAACTTTATGTTGTACATTGGGCTCTCATCTGTAATTCGATATTTGGCGGTGGCTCGATTGGTAGAAAGGTGGCCTGCAGTCTTTTTTTTTTTTTTTTTATGTGAGGAAGGAGGAACCAAAGCCAACGAGTCCGCAAAACTGTTCCTTCCAAGAGAAAAACAAAATACAAGAGAGAGCCAAATTCAAGATCCGATCATTTCGAGATGCCTGCACACACTGCGTTTGAAAGACTGGAGATCATAGCTAGCAGCAAATACAGAGAGAGACAGTTCCAGAGCTGACCTGTTGTATAAATGAAGAACTGGGAGTAACGGTTAACTCTTGCATTAGAGAGTTGTACAGAAAAGAGATGAGAGTTTGCTGCTAGACAGGTGCTACGCGCACGTCGTAGAGGTGGAGGAATGCATGCAGACAGTTCAGAGGAGCAGTGACCATTGAAGTAGCGATAGAAGAGAGATAAAGATGCAACAGTGCGGCGAAGAAACAGAGGTTGAAGGGAGTCAGTAAGAGGAGGAGAGTTAATGAGGCGAAAAGCCTTTGAATCCACCCTATTGAGAAGAGCTGTATGTGGGGAGCCTCCCCACACATGAGAGTTGTACTCCACGTAAGGTCGGATAAAACCCGTGTATAGAGTCAACAATTGTGCAGGGGTAAAGAAGGAATGGAGTCGGCTTAGCACACCCAATCTCTTGGAAGCAGATTTTACAAGAGATGTAATACGATCTTTCCCAGATAAGTCCCGAGTAAATGAAACCCCAAGCATGTTCAAGGATGATGCAAGATTAAGCTGAATATTATTTAACATTAGTGGGTACACCTGTTGAAGATTTTATTGGGTTGATAGGTGAAAAAACTGAGTCTTTGATGCATTAAAAACAACCAGATTATTTTTACCCCAGTCAGAGATACGAGCCAAGTCAGACATTATGTGTGCCATATCCTCATCCATTGTTTTTTGAAGTAACTGCTGAGATGGACGTTGCGGGAATCGAATCGAAAGGTGAAGGGTGGAGTCATCAGCGTATGAGTGGATAGGGTTAGATGTACAGCTTAGAAGGTCATTGATGAAAAAAAGGAAGAGGGTTGGTGATAGGACAGAGTCCTGAGGAACACCACTGTTAATAGATCTAGAAGAACAATGGCCGTCTACAACAGCAGCTGTAGAACGACCAGAAAGGAAGCTAGAAATGAAGGCACTGATAGAAGGATAGAAACCGTAAGAGGGCAGTTTGGAAATTAAAGATTTATGCCAGACTCGATCGAAAGCCTTTGAGATGTCAAGTGCAATGGCAAAGCTTTCGCCAAAGTCCCGAAAGGAGGATGACCAGGAGTCTGAAAGGTAGGTGAGAAGATCGCTTGTGGAGCATCCCTGACGGAACCCATACTGACGATCAGAAAGAAGATTGTGATAGGAAAGATGCTTTAAAATTTTTCTATTAAGAATAGACTCGAAAACTTTTGAGATACAGGATGTTACAGCAGTTGGACGATAGTTAGAGGGTTGGGAATGGTCACCCTTCTTTGGGACTGGCTGAATGCGAGCAAACTTCCAGCAAGAAGGAAAGGTACAAGTTGACAGACAAAGGCAAAAGAGTTTGCCTAGGTAGGGTGTAAGCACAGATGCACAGTTCTTGAGAACAACAGAAGGGACTCCATCAGGCCCATATGCCTTATTAGTATTGAGGCCTGTGATGGCAGAAAATACATCGGCTGAAGACATTTTAATGTCAGCCATGAGGAAGCCAGAGGGGGGAAGTGATGGAGGAACAGCACCGGAATCATCTAAGGTGGAATTGGAGGAGAAAGTCTGAGCGAAGAGATCTGCTTTATCAGTAGAAGAAAGAGCTACAGAGCCATCAGAGTAGAAAGAGGAGGGAATGATGATGAGGTACAGTTGTTAGAAAGGTTTTTGGCAAGCTGCCAGAAGGAGCGGGAAGAATCTGAGTTAGAGAGTTGAGAGCATTTAGTGCGGATGAAATTATTTTTAGCAGAGTGAAGAAGAGACTTAGCACGATTCCGGGCAGAAACGTATGAAAGATGTGATTCAGGGGTGGGTTGGCTCCAGTACCTTTTATAGGCCCTCTCCTTGTTGCAGACAGCATTAGAACAAGCGTGATTAAACCAAGGCTTTCGTGCATTAGTCAAAGGATATGAGAAAGAAATGTATGCATCCATGCCCGAGAGAATAACCTCCGTAATGCGCAAGGCACACCCAGATGGCTCCCGGCCATGGAAGCAATAATCATTCCAGGGAAAATCAAAGAAGTACAGCTCCAAAGTGCCACAGACGACGTTTTTTTGTAGGGTCCACAGGCTGTCCCGGAGCGATAGGACAGGTTAAGGTGATAAGGTTGTGATCAAAGGAGCTCAACGGAGAGAAAAGATTAACAGTGTAAGCAGAAGGATTAGTTGTAAGGAAGAGGTCAAGTATGTTGGAGCTCTCTCTAAGGAGGTCAGGGATACGGGTAGCGTGCTGTACAAGCTGCTCTAGGTTATTAAGGATATAAAAGATGTAGCCTTGTTCACCAGGTGGACCAGTGAAGGAGAGGAAAGCCAAAGGTGGTGGTGAACGTTGAAATCTCCTAGAATGGAGATTTCAGAGAAAGGTGAAATGGATAGACTGTGTTCCATCATAGAAGTAAGATAGTCAAAGAATTTTTGAGTCAGTAGAGTTAGGAGATAAGTAAACAGCACAGATATATTTAGTCAGAGGATGACAGGAAAGCCGAAGCCAGAATATAGAGAATTCATAAGAATCAAGTTCAGGAACACGAGAGCAAGATAAGTTGTTCTGTATATATACACAACAGCCACCTTTGGCTTTGAAATGAGTGTAGAGAAAGTAGGAGGATACAGAAAAGGGTCTGCTGTCAGTTGCCTCAGACAGCTGAGTCTCAGAAAAAGAAGGTGAGGTTTAGAGAAGAGGTGGTGCTCAACAGGGCGAAAGTTAGAGGAAAGGCCACAAATGTTGCAGAAATGAAGAAGAAGAGAGTCAGACAGTGGTTCCAGGCATTTTGAGTTGTCACCGGGAGAGGGGCAGAAGGTAGGGGCATTTGTGGTCCCCCCCCCCCCCGGGGACTTAGAGGCTATGTTATTCGACACTATTTTTTTTTTTTTTCAGATCTTGAAAAGGAAGTGTGGTGTGTATTGTGCATGTAGTTTGGTGTAGATAGTTAGAGACACTTGTATTGGAGAGCATACTGGCCTACTCTGTGTTACCGAGACACTGAAAAAGTTCAGCAAATGGGGATGGTCGGGACCTATTCCCGAGGGCTGATGAAACGGGAGCTCCAGCTCTCCCTGTCATCAGCTTTCCATCCACCTTGGGAGTACTGCCCTGCTTGACTGGTCCTACCTGACCCAGGTTCAAAACCCCACTGGGGTATTGAACAGTTTAAGGATTTGAATTTCATAAAAAGCTGACTTTACCGATCTATCAGAAGATCCGCCGACATGTCGTAAAAATACCCCTTCCAAAGACACAATCTGGCCGCACTATGGGGTGGTACTACTACTCTGCGGCCAGGTTGTGTTAGGAAGAATACTGCCACCGTATTCCCTGCATGTCTTAAAAGGCGACTAAAAAGGGCAGGGTGAGGGGACTATTGACCCCCTCCTCTGTTTTTTCTATCTGTCTATCTATATACCTAGGCTGCTTCCCCCAAGGAAAGGGAGGTAGCCGAGAAAGGACGACACACTCCCCATTTACTCATCCATTCAGACACATTCATTCGCATCTTAGCCCCAAAGGGGAGAACGGACAAATCCTCACCACACCACACCGCACAAGGGTCAACTGCGCAATGCAATTAGTGACATCCGCAGCAGGGCCTGACAGCAGAGCTGGTTTACCCCTGCCACATCATAACAGACCCATCCCATTACCCACACCTGACCTGACTAGCTGATCAGACCAAATGTGGGAGAATATCCCCTCAGGGCTGTGTCATCACTTATTCATTTACAATTTCTCTCCATTTATTTCTATCACGCACAGCCACTCTTCCTTGCTCAACAGACATCCCTCTCGCATCCAGCGCTCTCTTCACACTGTCCATCCATCCTATTCGTGGTCTTCCTCTCAGCCTTACACCTCTCACAACGGATCTAGTTATCTTTTTCACCAATCGCTCATTATCCATTCTCTCCATATGGCCAAACCATCGCAACACCCTCTGCTCAACTCTACCAGCCATCTCCCCAGCAACTCCAATTCTTCTTCGCACTTCATCATTTCGCACTCGATCCATACGCGTCACTCCACACATACTCCTCAGACACCTCATCTCCATTACAGTCAAACTTTTCCCCTCTGCTACACCCATATTCCATATTTCAGCCCCATATAACGCAGTCGGTACCACAACACCCTCAAACAGCGTTTTCTTTACATCCATTCTAAGCAAACGACATCTAAACACTTTTTTCATTCCTCCCAGCACCTTTCCTACTTAATTTATTCTAAACTTCACTTCTGCATCTATTCTTCCATCCACAGCAACATGTGACCCTAGATATTTAAAACACTCTACCTCCTCAAGCAACTCGCCATTCAAAACTATATTCATCCCCCTACCATCTACCAACCTCTTACACTTCATCACTTTACTCTTATTCTCATTTACTTTCAATTTCCTCCTTTCACACGCCCTTCCAAACTCCTCTACCAACTGTCTCAATCTCTCCTCTGAATCAGCCACCAGTGCAGTATCATCTTCAAACAGCAGCTGCTTCAGATTCCACTCTCCACCATCAACATTCACCAGACTCAGACCTCCACCTAAAACTCTGTTTTTTAGTTCCTAAAAAAGAGACAGGCCAGAGAAAGGGCTGGGGGACTGAGTTATCCCCCTACCCTGAAGATTGGGTCTATGAATGTGCGTGGACGTAGTACGATTGAGGCTAAAAGGGAGGAGATTGGAAGAATGTTTGTGGGAAGAAAGTTAGATGTGTTAGCTTTGAGTGAAACGAAGATGAAAGGGAAGGGTGAGTTTATGTTTGGAAGTGTGAATGGAAGATTGTCAGGTATTGATAGAGGAAGGGCAAGAGAAGGTGTGGCCCAGTTAGTGAGTCTGGAAGTACAGCAGTGTGTGATTGAATGGAAGGAGGTGTCATCGAGACTGATGTGGGTGAAAGCGAAATTTGAATGTGAGTTGTGGGTGTTTGTGAGTGCATATGGGTCTGGTAGTGAAAGGGATGAAGAAGAGAGGGAGTTTTTCTGGAATGATGATATTGAGTGTCTGCAGAGTTTTGGGAGCGAATGTGAATGTGGTAATGATGGAAGATCTGAATGCTACAGTGGGAAATGTAGCAGTTGAAGGCGTAGTTGGTATGCATGGTGTGCCTGGAAGAAATGAAAATGGGGAACAAATGATAGAGATGTGCTTTGAGCGAGGAATGGTGATTGGAAATACCCTGTTTGAGAAGAAAGATATAAGTATACATGAGTGAGACAGGAGGATAGAAGGGTTGTTGATAGAGCATAAATGGACTATGTGGTTGTGTCCAGGAATGTAAAAGGCAGATTGTTGGATGTGAGAGTTTTGAGAGGGGAGGGTGGAGGTGTCTGACCACTACCTGGTGGAGGGAAAGTTGAAAGTACAGTAGGTAGGAGATGGGTGAGAGCTAGGAGAGTTAGGTGTGGCAGGGAGGTTTTGAAAGTGAGTGAGTTGAATAAAAGAGTGAAAATTATAGAGTATCAGGAGAAACTGAAAGATGAGTGGAACGCAGTGAAAGATCAGGAAAATGGCCGTGTGGAGGAGGAACGGCAGTTGTTTAAGTGTGCTGTGGTGGAGCATGCAGAAGAGGTGTGTGGTGTGAGACTTGTGGGTGGTGGTGTAAGAAAAGGAAGTGAATGGTGCTGGGGGGAAGTAAGTATGGCTGTGGCTGAGAAGAGACATGCATTTGAAATGTGGGTGCAGAGGAAGGATGAGGTGTCATATGAGAGGTATAAGGAAAAGAGGAATAGGGCGAGAAGGGCTGTGTGTGATGCTAAAGTAGCAGCAGATGAGAGGCAGGGTAGGCGGTTAACTGAGAATTTTCAACAGAATAAGAAAATGTTTGGGAAGGAGGTGAAAAGTGTGCAAAAGAGAGAGTCTGGGAAGGAAGAGCAAGTAGAAGCAGAGGATAGAAGGATGTTAACTGAGATGGACGCATTAGGAGGAGATGGGCAGAGTATTTTGAACGATTGATAAATGTAGAGGAAGAAAGGGTGGCTGAGATTGTGGTGGATGGAACGGATGGAAGGGTGCAAGGATTAAATGTGTTTGGAGAGTTGAATGATTCTTTGATCACAAAGAAGGAAGTGCAGGAGGCAATAAATGAGATGAAAAAAGGGAAAGCTGCAGGTAAGGATGGGTGTGCTGTGAATGCCTGAAGGTGGTGGAGTGACTATTATTGACTGGTTAGTAAGATTGTTGAGGGTGTGCTTTGTGAAAGTATGGTGCCAGTTGACTGGGCGAGTGCTTGTATGGTCCCGTTGTATAAAAGCAAGGGTGATAGGTATGAATGTACTAGCTTACGGGTATAAGTCTGTTGAGTGTTGCAAGTAAGGTGTATGGTAGTGTTAAAATTAAGAGAGTTAGAGAGGTTACAGAGGGAGTGATTGGTGATGAGCAGTGTGGCTTTAGGAGAGGGAGGGGGTGCGTGGATCAGGTGTTTGCTGTGAGGCAAGTGTGTGAAAATTATATAGCGAAAGGCATGGATGTGTTTTGGGCATTCATGGATTTAGAGAAAGCATATGTTAGAATTGATAGGGAGGCTTTGTGGACTGTTTAAAGATTGTATGGACTTGATGGTAGGTTACTAAATGGGATGAAAAGTTTTCATGTAAATAGTAGAGCGTGTGTATGAGTGGGAAATACTGTGAGTGATTGATATCCGGTGAGAGTGGGGCTGTGGCATGGATGTGTGATGTCGCCTTGGTTGTTTAATATTTATATGGATGGTGTTGTAAGGGAGGTGAATGCAAGAGTTTTAGGTGAAGGTCTGAGTCTGGTGAATGTTGATGGTAGAGAGTGGAAGCTGAAGCAGCTACTGTTTGCAGACGATACTGCACTGGTGGCTGATTCAAAGGAGAGATTGAGACAGTTGGTAGAGGAGATTAGAAGGGTGTGTGAAGGAGGAAATTGAAAGTAAATGAGAATAAGAGTAAAGTGATGAAATGTACGAGATCGGTAGATGGTAGGAGGATGAACAGTGTTTTGAATGATGAGTTGCTTGACGAGGTAGAGTATTATAAGTATTTTGGGTTACATGTTGCTGTGAATGGAAGAAGAGATGCGGAAGTGAAGTTTAGAATGAATGAAGTAGGAAAGTGCTGGGAGGAATTAAAAAAGTATTTAGATGTCGTTCACTCAGAATGGATGTAAAGAGGAGGCTGTATGTGGGTGTTGTGGTACCGACTGCGTTATATAGGGCTGAAACATGGAATATGGGTGTAGCAGAGAGGAAAAGATTGACTGTAATGGAGATGAGGTGTCTGAGGAGTATGTGTTGTGTGCAGTGACGCGTATGGTTCGAGTAAGAAATGATGAAGTGCGAAGGAGAACTGGAGTTGTTCGGGAGATGGCTGATGTAGTTGGGCAGTGGGTGTTGCGATGGTTTGGGCAACTGGAGAGAATGGATAATGAGCAATTGGTGAAAAAGATAACTAGATCTGATGTGAGAGGTATAAGACTGAGAGGGAGACCACGAACAGGATGGATGGACGGAGTAAAGAGAGCGTTGGGTGCGAGAAGGATGGCCGTTGAGCAAGGAAGAGTGGCTGTGCATGACAGAAATAAATGGAGAGAAATTGTGAATGAATAAATGATGACGCAGCCCTGAGGGGATATTCTCCTGCATTTGATCTGATCAGGTGATCAGGTCAGTTGCGGGTAAGGGGATGTGGCTATTATGATGTGGCAGGGGTAAACCAGCTCTGCTGTCGGGCCTTGCTGCGGATGTCACTGATTGCACTATGCAATTGACCATTGTGCAGTGTGGTGCGGTGAGGATCTGTTCATTCTCCCCTTTGGGGCTAAGATGCTAATGAATGTGAGGGGATGAGTAAATTGGGAGTGTGTCGTCCTGTCTCGGCTACCTCTCTTTCCTTGGAGGAAGCAGCCTAGATATAGAGACAGATAGAATACCAATACACCGGTCCTGAATGAGACAGCCCTAGCATGTATTCAGTATGGAAGGTGGGTGTTAGCACCGAAATGGTGACATGTGAAGGTGTGTGGTATGTAGGAGGACTACTGGGCTTGGGAGCAGGCTCCTAAGCCTATATCCAGAGTCGGACACATAAAAAAAAAAAAAAAAAGTTATTTTAAAGCAGGGTCAGCCCCCTCTCCAAAAAATAAAAATGATCAGATATTACCAATTTGTAGGACATGGATTAAAAACTACATCTATATACGTATCGCAGGAACAAGTATAAAGTTTCTTTTTTTTTTCTCTCTGAATACAGAGAACGAAAATGCGCATCAAATTACTTCCGTGTAGATGGTATTCATTTTTTTTTCTTTTTTTGAGGGGTGAGCGGGGAATGGTAGGATGTTTTTTGAGTGGGTGGAGGATTTAGAAATAAGTATGTTTGTGTGCGTGTGGGGTTCACACTATAGGGTGTTATTTGTGTGATTGTGAGATTCAAGGTAAAGATTATTTGCCTGATTTTGGATAGAAGAAAGAGGTTATATACAAACAAACAAACATACACACACACACACACACACACACACACACACACATATATATATATATATATATATATATATATATATATAGTATCTATCTATCTATCTATCTATCTATCTATCTATCTATCTATATATATATATATATATATATATATATAAGAGTATATATAGTATATATATCTGTCTATCTATATCTATCTATCTATCAATCTCTATCTATCTATCAATCTCTCTCTCTCTCTCTCTCTTTATATATATATATATATATATTTATATAAAGGCCTTTAGAATACAAAGGGCGAACTCAACAAAAGTAAGTTTTGAAAAAAATGCATTTACAGTTTATGTAAGTGTATCAAAGCATATGTGAGGGTTTTGTATAACATCATACACCAAAATGTTCCTCTGGACATTCTGAATATATTGCAAGGAAAAAAAAAAAATTACATCAGTGACTTTTTATTCATGATCATAAGGGTATATTGTCAAACATTAATGAAATATGTGATAGTTATATTTTAGTGGTATTTATGAAAACTGACACAAAAAAGCAATGTATTCCATAAGTAATAAGAAAAATCTTGGTATCATCATTTGCCGCCATCACAAAACTGAATTAATATACACAAAACGTAGCT
This sequence comes from Coenobita brevimanus, assembly GCF_032717465.1. NCBI lineage: Eukaryota > Metazoa > Arthropoda > Malacostraca > Decapoda > Coenobitidae > Coenobita > Coenobita brevimanus. Next base: position 20,832,936 of record NC_137053.1, on the reverse strand, counting down.
ATTTTTAGCTTTTTTTTTTATGGTCCCCCCCCCTGGGGGGGACCATAAATGCCCCCGCCATCTGCCCCTCTCCCGGTGACGACTCGAGGTGCCTGGAACCACTGTCTGACTCTCTTCTTCTTCATTTCTGCAACATTCGCGGCCTTTCATCTAACTTTCGCTCTGTTGAGCACCACCTCTCCTCCTCTAAACCTCACCTTCTTTTTCTAACGGAGACTCAGCTGTCTGAGGCAACTGACAGCAAACCCTTTTCTGTATCCTCCTACTTTCTCTATACTCATTTCAAAGCCAAAGGTGGCTGTTGTGTATACATACGCAACGACTTATCTTGCTCTCGTGTTCCTGAACTTGATTCTTCTGAATTCTCCACTCTCTGGCTTCGGCTTTCCTGTCATTCTCTGACTAAATATATCTGTGCTGTTTACTTATCCCCTAATTCTACTGACTATCAAAAATTCTTCGACTATCTTACTTCTACGATGGAACACATTCTGTCCATTTCTCCTTTCTCTGAAATCTCCATTCTTGGAGATTTCAATGTTCACCACCACCTTTGGCTCTCCTCTCCTTTCACGGATCCACCTGGTGAACAAGCCTACATCTTTTCTATCCTTAATGACCTGGAGCAGCTTGTACAGCACCCTACCCGTATCCCTGACCGCCTTGGAGAGAGCTCCAACATACTTGACCTCTTCCTCACAACTAATCCTTCTGCTTACTCTGTTACTCTTTTCTCTCCGTTGGGCTCCTCCGATCACAACCTTATTACCTTAACCTGTCCTATTGCTCCAGTACGGCCTGCGGACCCTCCAGGGAAACGTCGTCTCTGGCATTTTGGAGCTGCGGACTGGGAGGCCCTCAGGCAGTACTTCTTTGATTTTCCCTGGAATGATTATTGCTTCCATGGCCATGAGCCATCTGAGTGTGCCTTGCGCATTACGGAGGTTATTCTCTCGGGCATGGAAGCATACATTCCTTTCTCATATCCTTTGACTAACACAAGAAAGCCTTGGTTTAATCACGCTTGTTCTAATGCTGTCCGCAACAAGGAGAAGGCCTACAAAAGGTACCGGAGCCAACCCACCCCTGAATCACATAATCTTTACGTTTCTGCCCGGAATCGTGCTAAGTCTGTTCTTCGCTCTACTAAAAATAATTTCATCCATACTAAATGCTCTCAACTCTCCAACTCGAATTCTTCCCACTCCTTGTGGCACCTTGCCAAAAATCTTTCTAACAACTTTACCTCATCATCCTTCCCTCCTCTTTTCTACTCTGATGGTTCTGTAGCTATTTCTTATACTAATAAAGCAGATCTCTTCGCACAGACTTTCTCCTCCAATTCCACCTTAGACGATTCCGGTGCTGTTCCTCCATCACTTCCCCCCTCTGACTTCCTCATGGCTGACATTAAAATTTCTTCAGTTGATGTATTTTCTGCCATTACTGGCCTCAGTACTAACAAGGCATATGGGCCTGATAGGGTCCCTCCTGTTGTTCTCAAAAACTGTGCTTCTGTGCTTACACCCTGCCTAGGCAAACTATTTCGCCTTTGTCTGTCAACTTGTACCTTTCCTTCTTGCTGGAAGTTTGCTCTCATTCAGCCAGTCCCAAAGAAGGGTGAACACTCCCAACCCTCCAACTATCGTCCAATTGCTTTAACGTCCTGTATTTCAAAAGTTTTCGAGTCAATTCTCCATAGAAAAATGTTAAGGCATCTTTCCTATCACAACCTTCTTTCCGATCGTCAGTATGGGTTCCGTCAGGGACGCTCCACTGGCGATCTTCTCACCTACCTTTCAGACTCCTGGTCATCCTCCTTTCGGGACTTTGGCGAAAGCTTTGCCATTGCACTTGACATCTCAAAGGCTTTCGATCGAGTCTGGCATAAATCTTTAATTTCCAAACTGCCCTCCTACGGTTTCTATCCTTCTATCTGTACCTTCATCGCTAGCTTCCTTTCTGGTCGTTCTATAGCTGCTGTTGTAGACGGCCATCGTTCTTCTCCTAGATCTATCAACAGTGGTGTTCCTCAGGGCTCTGTCCTATCACCAACTCTCTTCCTTTTATTCATCAATGATCTTCTAAGCTGTACATCTAACCCTATCCACTCATACGCTGATGACTCCACCCTTCACCTTTCCATTCGGTTCCCGCAACGCCCATCTCAACAGTTACTTCAACAAACAAGGGATGAGGCTATGGCACACCTAATGTCTGACTTGGCTCGCTTCTCTGACTGGGGTAAAAATAATATGGTTGTTTTTAATGCATCTAAGACTCAGTTCTTACACCTATCAACCTGACAAAATCTTCCACAGGTATACCCACTGATGTTTAATAATATTCATCTTAATCTTGCATCATCCTTGAACATGCTTGGGGTTTCATTTACTCGGGACTTATCTTGAAAAGATCATATTACATCTCTTGTAAAATCTGCTTCCAAGAGATTGGGTGTGCTAAGCCGACTCCGCTCTTTCTTTACCCCTGCACAATTGTTGACTCTGTACAGGGGTTCTATCCGCCCCTGTGTGGAGTACAACTCTCATGTGTGGGGAGGCTCCCCACATACAGCTCTTCTCAATAGGGTGGAGTCAAAGGCTTTTCGTCTCATTAACTCTCCTCTTCTTACTGACTCCCTTCAACCTCTGTCTCTTCGCCGCACTGTTGCATCTTTATCTCTCTTCTATCGCTACTTTAATGGTCACTGCTCCTCTGAACTGTCTGCTTGCATTCCTCCACCTCTAAGACGGGCGCGTAGCACCCGTCTGGCAGCAAACTCTCATCCCTTTTCTGTCCAACTCTCTAATGCAAGAGTTAACCGTTACTCCCAGTCTTTCATTCATGCAACAGGTCAACTCTGGAACTGTCTCCCTCTGTCTGTATTTCCTCCTGCCTATGATCTCCAGTCTTTCAAACGCAGTGTGTCCAGGCATCTCAAAATGATCGGATCTTGAATTTGGCTCTCTATTGCATTTTGTTTTTTCTCTTGGAGGGAACTGTTACTGCGGGCTCATGGCCTTTGGTTCCTTCTTCCTCGCATAAAATATATATATATATATATATATATATATATATATATATATATATATATATATATATATATAAAATACAGTCTCTCTCTCTCTCTCTCTCTCTCTCTCTCTCTAAATTCTCTCTCTCTCTCTCTCTCTCTCTCTCTCTCTCTCTCTCTCTCTCTCTCTCTCTTTATATATATATATATATATATATATATATATATATATATATATATATATATATATATAAAAGTGCAGTAAGAAATTTCGTGTTCAAGGAAAAAAATACGGAAAAGGAAGTCAAACATTAGGCTATTTACATAGTGAGAAATACGAAGAGACAAACGAAGAGAATGGAGAAATTGGATGAAAACCAAAGAAATGCTGAAAATAGGAAGAGGCAAAAGGAGGGCTAAGAGACTTAAAATGATGGAACCATTGGTCACATATGAAAAGATATAAGAAAGAAGACAAAGAATGGATTATATGAAAACGATACAAGGGCGATAAACTTCAAGAATACGAGTTTTTTAAAGATAAAATCAAATTTAAGTGAGGAAAGAGAAAGGAAGAGGGAAAATGAAATAAAGAATATAAATGAAATGTAGATCCAACATAGGAAATGGTGAAAGAAAAATCAGATTAACACACACACACACACACACACACACACACACACACACACACACACACACACACACACACACACACACCTACGAGTATATCCACACTTAAAACGACACAGACATGGAAACCTACTCCCACAGCCAGACGAATGCCTACACTTACAGTACATCTACGTCTGCACTCAAACCCACGCCTTCATCTACGCTCAGGGCGACATCCGCACTTATACCCACATCCACACACATGCCTATACTCACATCTACACCCAGACCCACACCCACACCTTATTTCGGCGTAGACTGTGCTGAATTCCACAGTTGGCCGTCGAGACTCTGGTGATGATGTGCTCGTGATCAGGAGCAGGTAGCATGTCAGGCGAATCAGAAAAACAGGTGCAGGTGTGTTTCTCCCTGTTTATTATGCCACAGCAAGATACAGCTGTGACAAGAGAGATAACGGAATGAGCGTCTTCTTCTGGCGGGAGCTAGAAGCTGTCTGACTGCCCTCGCTACCTAGCCAGGGAACCGACCTAGGTCAACAAATTAAGAGATGCCATTATCTCTCAGATATATGGAGATATGTACACAATTAGGTGTGACTTACAACTCTACAGAGCATTTCATACATCTCAATAAGGCAGTATTAACAGTATATGTAATATTAGCACATATACATTTCCCCAAAACTGAGATATATACAGAGTTTATATCCTTCCTTCACCCCTCCTTTACCCTCCCAGTTCATGTCTAAAGGTGCTAGCCTCAGCAATGTTTGGGGCAGCCTCTCTCTCTCTCTCTCTCTCTCTCTCTCTCTCTCTCTCTCTCTCTCTCTCTCTCCCACACAACACTCAGCACTATTTGGTTATTCATCCCAGCACTACCATACATACCCATTAAATATGAATAAACATACCCATGTACAACATGCATAGTAATGTGAGAACATAACTCATTGTGGGAGTGATGCCAGCACCAGAACATTATTTAGTCACATCTTTTCAATTACCTCGTCGACATTGTAGTCCTAAAGACAGTGTAGCCTAACCAACGCGTAGGGTAGCTAACTATTCAGGCAGATCCACTTGTCATCCACGGGAACAGACCTGTGGTTTTAGTGGGTTTCCCCCTTTAATGCCTTTCAGATAATAGCCCCAAACACAAACACAGGACAAGACCACAAGAAGTAGGACACTAACGCCAGGTAACTCTAGGTAGGAGAAAGATATGAAAGAAGATAGTACAGTATATATAGTTGTAAATCGGTCTTGTTCAGATAAGTAACAAACTTCAATTCCGTTTGACACATGAGACAGCCTTGTTACTTTCAACAACGAAACACTGAATGAAGGTAGAAAGGGTCGTAAGTGGGACAAGAAATTCACTGACAAAGCTAGATGTTGCTTGTTAGGTAGAATTACCATCCCTTTACTGTGGAGTTCACAAAAATCGGGTACAACATAGTATCCGACCACATTAAGAAACTAGCATTGTGATGCACAGTGTTACGTCCTCTGTTTCGGAAAAAGAAGTACTGTTTCACACGTACATGAGCATGGAAAACTGACTTCAGTTGGATGGGTTGGAAAGTGCATCGTTGCAGTGCAGAGGACGTGTTCGTGTCCAACAAGGCCATCTTACACTCCTCTACCTCCGACAGTATAAAGACAAAATGAAAAGCAGGACATACATGGAGATCGAGAAAGGAAGCCTTACACTTCTCAAACTCATCCACAGTCGTTTCTGCTATATACCTTTTGTCATCAGACACAACTAACACTTCTGGACCCTCCTTCAAAATGAGAAGTGTGTTGTCAGTAGCAGCAATAGGGAAAGCAGTGAACCGCCATGCATGGTATGTTACAGCAATGCTCATAGGTACCAATATCAGGATGCCATCATGGGTCAACTGGGCCTCCAGTAGTGGATAACAATACTCCAGCTGATTTATACCAAAAAGTGACATAAGTACATGCTTCACTGTAGGTACGTCAAGAGCACATCTTATAACATGAGTAGGAAGCAATAAAGAATTAACCCTATCCAAACATGCATCGATTAAGCCGTCCACTATACTGGCTGCATGCGACTCCAAAGCAGTGACTGACTCATCGAGAGCATGTAGATACTCAGCGATTAACACTAAGTTAGTTAGGGTTGGTAGGTAGTTTGGATATTGTTCACAATTCCTACATAATGGTTGGTAGTCACAAGTATCTCGTTAGTCTTGTCATTGAACTTACCTGGTTGTTCATACGTGCGTACAATTAGCCTGTTATTTGCCGTAGCTGCCAATGCCAAATCATGCTTCTGTCTGCCCAGTTGTCCTTGTCTAGTGCCATACCAAAGAGCTTTTGAGACAGGATACCTAGAAAGTCCACAAGCCCTCTCTTAGTACGTGCATGGACATGCTGGGATAGATCAGAATCTGCATTAGGTAATGTGACACGCAACTTTGTAAGCCTGTCTACGAGCCTATCTATATGTTCAGTTTGAAGCCTGACTAATTCATGTAAGGCTTGCACGAAAGCTTCACTGTTCAAGTCAATCAGGTGCTGTTTTAGGTCAGGTAACTTCCCCATCTCCATCAGCTGCTGTTTCAAGTCGTGTGACTTCCCCATCTCCATCACTTGGTGTTTCAGGTTAAGTAATCCTTCAAAAGCACCTCCAACAGTGTCTGGAGCTCGGAGATAGTCATCCATAGGGTAGTACAGACAGCAGCATCTTCTACCACCACGACTTCTCCTAGTGGACTCTTCAGTGCTCCTGGCATCAGTGCAGTCGTGTTCGTGTCTGTTGCCGTTCCACAGGTCCACCCCATGCAAAGCGAGAGGAGTACAAGCCACAGCCACATTTCTGCAAGAGAAGATACTTCCTTAATTGCCCTTGCTGTGGGATCGTAGCTTGCTGTGATACTCTTGGATATGGACAGGTACAGACGATGACATAGACTGCGATGAAGACAGAGGGGACAACACATCAGATGATTGGTTAGTTAGGCCTAGCTCTTGACTTACTGGTTTGATCCTGTCGGCATGTACTATCTCCTGAGTTGCACCTGCATCGTTCCTTATTCTATAGGTATGTCCATGCACGCTTTCCATAATTGTACATGGCCCACGGAACTTAGTGCTGAGCTTAGAGATTCATTCAGGAGTCTGGACCATCACCTTCTGGCCTACCTCCAGCGTCTTTTCTTGACTATCTTTGTGTTGTTTCGCCATCATCTCTGCTCTTGAGGCTTTTAACCTTTTCTGTACTTCACTGTGTATGTGTTGAAATCTTGCAAGTTAGACCTTGTTATGATCCTCTGAATTGTACACAGGAGTAGGAGGTCCAGCTAGCAAATCGTAGGGCAACACTTTCTCTTCCCCAAAGAGGATGTAATGAGATTTCACAGTTGATGAATTGTCTGAGGAGACTATGGTAGCCGTTACATAAGGTAACCAGTCCTGCCAGGCATTCTCCATCGAGTTGATTGCTGGTCTCAGGACTTCCAGTATCTTCCTGTTTGTCCTCTCCACAAGGACATTGCTCTTGGGACTGTAAGGCATAACAAAGACTTGCTTTACCCCATACATACGACAGGTTTCCTGTAATACTTGGTTACGAAATTATCGCTGAGCAATACCTTGGGTGTAGAATATGGACAAATCACTGAGGTTACAAAAGCGTGCACCACCTCCTCTGCAGTTTTCGTCTGTAAAGGTGCTAAAACAGTGAATCGTGAAAAATGGTCCACTGCCACTAACACATAGTGTGAGCCTTGACGACTTCTAGGCATCGACAATAGATCAATGAAGACTGTATCCAAAGGTTTTTCTGGCAGGGGATACTCCAAGATGGGAGTTGGAGGTCCAGTCATTCCTCGTATTTCTGTGCACTTGACACATTAACTAATGTGGGCTTACATGTCCTTCCTCATGGTCAGCCAATAGTAACACGGCTTGTTGTAGAGTAGAGGGAACAACCAACTGATACACAGTGCACTTCCCCGGTAGTTTCTTATATATGAGACCTTGTTAAAGGTGGAAGTGAGTTATCAGTACCGGGAGTTCAGGTAGACAAGTCTCGTCGCCCGACTCCAAGGCATAGATGACTTGAGACCACATCACATCTTTGCATTGTTCCGCTTTTACCATGCCAAGGGGAATACCCAGTGAGAGGGATATCCTCAGATATGGCAGCAGCAACGTTTCTACTCATTGTGTCTGCAACAGCATTTTGACAGCCTGGCAAATATCTGACTTCTGGGTCAAACTCCATCACCTTGCTGTACCAATGCGCGACCTTACCGTGCAGGTTCTTCCCTTTGAACAAGTCGCGTATGGGTGCATGGTCAGTTAAAACAATTATCCGGTAACCGAAGATGATATCCCGAAAATGCCTTAACGCCCACACGACTGCTAGTGTCTCCAAGTGTGTCACCGAGCAATTCCTTTCTGGGGGTCTTAGTGCCCTACTGGCATAAGCAATGGCGTGCACTTTGCCTTGCTCATCCTTCTGCTGTAACACCGCTCCCAGACCCAAACCTGAAGCATCTGTGCTCAGGTAAAAAGGTTGAGTATAGTCAGGGAATGCTAATGCAGGAGCTTCAGTCACGGCTTTCTTGAGATCATTGAAGCTTTTCTCTTCCGATGATCCCCATTTCCATGCTGCATCCTTCTTGAGTAGTGCTGTTAACGGTGATGTGATAGCAGCATATCTGTGGACAAAGCTCCTATAGAAGCCAGTAAGCCTGAGAAACGAGCGAACATCATCCTTGGACTTGGGTGTAGGGAAATTTATCATGGCAGTAACCTTATCTGGAAGAGCCTTAATGCCATCACCGTCGACTAAGTGCCCTAGAAACCTACACATGACTTAAGGAACTCACACTTCAACAGCTTAATAGTCAGACCCGCGGACCTTAAGGTTTCTAACACTTGTTTCAACTTATTAATGTGACTGTCAATGTCCTTGCTCACAATTATCAAGTCGTCTAGATACGCCAAGACATCCTGCCTTAACATGTCACCAAACAACTGATTTACCATCCTCTGAAATGTCAAAGGAGCATTACTCAATCCAAAAGGCATCCAGAAAAATTCAAAGTGTCCAATACGAGTGCTAAAGGCAGTGATGGGATGAGCTTCTTTGATCAGTTCCACCTGCCACCAGTCTCTTTGGAGGCGTGAGTTCGAATCCTACCGCTAATTCAGATGTTTCGGCGTAGACTCTGCTGAATTCCACAGTTGGTTGCCGAGACTATGGTGATGATGTGCCTGTGATCAGGAGTTGGTCGCGTGTCAGGTGAATCAGTAATACAGGTGCAGGTGTGTTTCTCCCTCTTATTATGCCACAGAAAGATTCAGCTGTGACAAGAGGGATAAGGGAATGAGTGTCTACTTCTGGCGAGAGCTAGAAACCGTCTGACTGCCATCGCTGCCTAGCCTGGGAACCGACCTAGGTCAGCAAATTAAGAGATGCCATTATCTCTCAGATATATGGAGATATGTACACAATTAGGTGTGACTTACAACTCCACAGTGCATTTCATACATCTCAATAAGGTAGTACTAACAGTATACGTCATAATAACACATAGACATTTCCCCAAGACTGAGATATATACAGAATTTATACCCTTCCCTCACCCCTCCTTTACCCTCCCTGTTTATGTCTCAAGGCGCTAGCCTCAGCAATATCTGGGGCAGTTTCTCTCTCTCTCTCCCACACTACACTCAACATTATTTGGTTATTCGTCTCAACGCTACCATACATACCCATTAAATATGAATAAACATACCCATGTATAACATGCATAGTAATGTGAGAACATAACTCATTGTGGAAGTGATGCCAGCACCAGAACATCCTACAACCAGACCTGCACTTACACCTACAGCAACACCTTTGCTGACACCAAAAGCCTCACTTACACCCACACCTATACTCAATCCTCCAACCACTCCTATACCCACACCTTTACGCACACCTACAACCACACCCACAGCCTCTCATTTATCTCCAGCCACTCTCTTACCCCTACCTGCCACCACATCAATACTCACACCCATACCTACTCCTTCAACACCCACACTTGCCCACCCACACCCACACTTACTCTCATTCTCCCACGTACACCTATTCCCACACCCGCACTGACATATATGTCCACGCCTATAACAACACCCACATCCACATCTACAAGCACTCCTACACTCACACGTACAGTTACACTCACACCAACACCGACACCTACACCCACATCTACAACCAAAACTATACACCCTCTGAGACGCACACCATCACTCAAACCTACACCTACACCCACAACCACTCCTACAACCACACCTGCAGCTACACCCGCACATCCACTCACACTTACACCCACAACTACAAGTACACCTACATCTACATCTACACCTACAACCATACCACCTACCCGTCCAGCCACTATCTAAGGCGCTTACAAATTTTGTTTGCAGTTTCACCAACACCCACACCTACGGCTACATTCACACCCTCATCAACACAATTTATTTAAAGAAGGAAAGCGGAAGTTTGAAAACTCGTTCTTAAAAGAAAAAAAAGAAAGCTCAACAAAGCAGTATATTCAAGATCTGTGTAGTTTGCGATTTACAGACACGCTCCTTTTAAAAGTCTTGGTATAATAAGCAGAGAGAAATCCTGAAGAAGACCGTTCCGGAGTTGACGTGCTCCATGCATGAAGGAGTGAGAGTAGTGGTAAACTCTTACATTGGTGAGCTGGACTGAGAAGTATGAGTGCGCTGCCAGACAGGTGCCACTAGCATGCCGTAACTGAGAAAGGATGCAAAAAGAGGGATTCGAAGAGTAATGACCACCGAAGTAGCGATAATAAAGAGATTCTAGTAAAGATGCAATTTTGAGTAAAGAAAGGAAAGTTGAAAGGAATCAATAAGGGGTTGTCAGTTGGTGTAACGAAAAGCTATGACTCCACCCCTGTGTGTGGGAAACTGCTCCACACGAGAAGGTTATACTTTAGGATGGGAAAAATATGACGCTTGGACACAGTTCATATCTGTTTTGGGCACGGAGTGGGCTTGTCACATCCAGTCTCTTAGAAGCGGATTTTGCATGAGAGATAATAGGATTTTTCACATTATAGACCATGGAAGAATGATAACTCAAGGTTATTAAGGGAAGACAAAGACCTGAAGTGCATACTGTTGGACAGTAAAGAATGCTAGTGAAGCTGATTTTTGCAAATCGAATGTGTATGAGTTGTATGAGTTGGTTTTGTTGCATTGAAGAACCAGGTCAGTTTCATCAGAGTAAGAAGTATGAGCCCAGTCAGAAACCATGTGTGCGATAGCCTCATTCTGTGGATTCTGAAATGACTGCATTGATGGACCCTGTGCGAAGCGGGTGGAAATGTAAGGCTGGAGTTATCAGCATTTGAGTGGATACCATAAGATATGCGGTTGGGATCACTGAATAAGAAAGAAAGGAAAAAAAATAAAGGAAACTGTGCTAATGACAAAACAGATCCCTCAGGAACACCACTACTGATATGTTCAGAGGAACAGTTCCATCTACAAGAGCACCTATTCAGTAACAGAGGGAATGCTGCACAAAGAGGAGAGGAGAGGTAAAGAGGCAGTTTGAAACTTACAGGTTTGTGTCAGACTCGGTGGGGAACGGTTAAGGTATCAAAAGTAATGGCAAAGGTTTCACCATACTCCCGAAAGGAGGATGACCACACCTTTTCAACCTTACCTCAACACACTACACGAATGGTTCACCACAAACAGGCTCAAAATAGCCCCAGGCAAATCTACAGTGACTCTTCTCACAAACTGGACAGCAGAACACAATCACATCCCACACCTCACCATAAACAACACTCCCCTACCACACACACACACACACACACAAAATCCTTGGTGTAGCATACAATACATCAATGTCATTTAAACAACACATCACAAACATTAAAAATAAAAATAACACCAAGACTCAGTGCTTTGAGGTCACTTGCCCATACAACATTCGGACACAACAAAGAAACCACCACCACAGTATACAAACAATACTTACGTTCAGTGATGAATTATGCAAGCCCTGCCTGGGCTTTTAACCTCACCAAAACACACTACAACACTCTACAGACCATAAAGAACAAGGCCCTAAAAATAATCACAGGCTGCACAGCTACTACACCCACAGACCACCTACATCAAGAAACCAAAGTCCTCAAAGTCAAGGATCACCTAGACATGAGAGGCACCCAGTTTCTTGCTGCAGCCTCCACAAACCCACAACATCCACTACAGTACATGGCAGCACATTCACCCACACCAAGGAACATCAAAACAACACCCAGCACACGATACCATACACAAATACTGTCATCTCTCCCCTCTCGCCCACCTCAGACCAGCTTCCAGAAGCATATCCACACTCAGATCGCTCGCCGCTCCATTCAGTCACTTAAAGACAACACACAGCTGCATGCACGGCCTCCTGACATACACCCTTCTGAATCCTATCTTCCTCGTGAGGACAGGGTCCACCTGGCCAGGCTGAGATGTGGGCACCATCCAGCCCTCTTAAGCTAACAGAAGAGGCTAGATGACTCCGTCGCTGATGCCTGTCCAGGATGCAACACAGCACCCCATACTATTAAGCACATTATCACCTACGCCAACCACACAACAGACACTCTTTGAGAGCTCTGTGGGAAAGCCCGGTCTCGGCCATGGCCTTCCTAAGTGGCTCGGGGCTGTTCGGCCAGACTACCTAGGGAACAACTACTACTACTACTACCTACCCTCTCACTCACACCCATAATCACACTCACACCCCAATCACACCTTCTATTACACTCATCCTCACAATCACACTTCAGAGTCACATCCACAGTTACACTATGCCACATACCCAGCCACTCCCACACTCAAACTTACATTCACATCCACTATCACGCCAACAACCACGACCATAACCACAATTACAACTACAGTTATCCACAGTCACCTCTGTATTCATACCCACAACTAAATTACATTTACACAGACACACACCACATCTATCCCCGCATCCACCCGCACTCACCCTCACCCAACCCTACACACCGATGCATATAAGCTCAACACCCACACCCATCCTACATCCACACACCTTCATCTGTACTCATATCAACATCCACAACCACACCAATGACCAATATCCATCTCTCAGTTCTCAACTCCACACTCACACTCACACCCACAGCCACAACACTCATCAATAACTACTGTACATGTCTATCAACACCCACACCCACATCGAGACACCTTTGCTCACACCAATGACAAACATCTAACTCTAAATTTCCAACCCCACACCCACAGCGACCTCTTGACTCCAGGTCAAAAACTTTCAAAGTTCTACTGGATACTTTTATCTCCATGACGTGACAGACATACAGGAAGACAGACAGGCATGAGGAAAGGGATATTATGGTATGGGTAACCTGGAGGATATTTCAGAAGACGAGACTGATATCAGAGGGAGAGAGACAGAGAAAGAGAGAGAGACGAAGGAGATTCATGTCCCACCTACATTATCTTTCTCACTTTGTTTCTCACGTTTTTCCTTCACATTTTCCTTTCCCACACCTGAAATTTACATAGAATTCATATTTCTGATTTCTCTCACACTTTCATTACCTACTATTGGGCCCTCCCTTACCACTGTTTAGAGAACAACGGTTGCTCAGTGATTATCAGGTTCATTTCCTGATCTTAGGTAGTTTAAAAACTGGGGTCGGATCTACAGTAGGTGAGGCGAACACTTAAATCAGTGCCAGTAAAACTGTCATTTCATATACTAGCACATGTTAGTACCCAGTCGGCCCTTAGTGATGATGATATTGCAGAATAATAAACGTAAACATAGCTAAGACAACAGCTCTGTTTTGATATACACTGATGTCATTACAGACACGCCTTCCTGAATTGTATGAGGAAGGGTATAGTTTGACTACCAGTCACCCTTCGAAGATGAGATCCTGTTTTGCACTTGGCGTTGTAATACTAATACTGACACAGACACACTGTGCTGCGGAGCCCGGTACTAAAACTGAAATACTAATTTCGTGATGAATAACGAGTCCCGAATCTCGAGTTCGAGCCCGCGTCCGACGATGATTTAAAGAGCGTGCCGGTAGTATGTCTTTTTGTTTGCCTGCTTATGTTAGCTCCCTGCTGGTTCTACGTATGGCACATACAACCTCTGACAAACCCAAACATAATAGGTACAATTATTTTCGACTTTCAAATGAACCTCTCTTCCAACAGACATTCTTCTACATTACTTTTCCCATCATGGTGAAGAATTAATTGTGGTTTTTACTCTCCCCTTGAGGAAAACGTCTGGCCTTAGTCTGAGCCTGACATGAACTGATGCGGCTACTTGCACACTGATTTTCATTTTGTTTCTTACTCTTCTTGAGTGTTTCTATTTATTATTTACGTTTTGTCATACGTTTTCTTTTCTTCTGCTTTAAACTTTGCTTTTACTTTTACTTTTTGTTGGATGCTTTCCTCAGATTATCTTTCCATATCACATTTTGAGATGACAAAAGCACAGTAACAAATACTGCATCTTCTCCGGCCGATGTGATAATGTAGGCTTAATAAATCAAAGCGCAAGCATAATTAACACAAAGAAAAAGAAATGCGAAAAAATGTAACAGAACCTCGAACTGTTCAAATCCCAATTATTTCGTTAACCGCGTACCTCTGCTCGTTCTGGCATAACCATCAAAACCGTTAGTTGGTATAACTGCCAGTACAAGTCAGAAATTACTGTTATTTCCCGGGTGAACTAACTAGCAAAAGGTTAATCCTGGTTGATCATTTTAGGCAACACCAGGAGCATTCCAACCCATCACATCCATTCACGACCAGTCAGGTTAATTCAGGTCCATTCAGGTCACTTCAACTATTTTTACAGCCATTCAGTGAGTTTTGGTCCATTCAGGCGATTTCAAGGCTATTTAGGTTCTTTCATGTAAGCTCAAGGACATTTAAGTCCATTCCTCCCACTTGAGGCCACTGAATTGTACTGAGATCCATTTAGATTCTATTAAGTTCATTTAGGCCCCCTAAAGGCTCATTCAAGCCCGTCTCATCCAGCCCGGCAAGCCATATCGGTTCTTCATTCCAGGACCGCTTAGGAACAGAATATTTTGGCCAATTAAGGTCTTTCGAAGGACATACGAGTAAGGTCCATTCAAGCCATATGAAATCAAATCAGCGTCTCCACAATTATCCTATCTCACTTAGATCAATTATAGTAAGTTTGGAGTCGTTCATATCCATTCAGGTCACATTAGGGCCTTTCAGGTCATCTTACATCTGTTCGTATCAGACTAAGGGAAAGCCCTTTCAGAAAAGTCAGGTTTATCCAAATCCTTCCCACATATTCAAGCTCATTGAAGTAAATTTAGGTTATTCAGTTTAACTCGATCAACTCAGGCAACTTCAGATTCATTCAGGGAATTTGAACTATTCATATCCATTCATGTCAGCTTAGATCCATTCTTATCATCTCTGTTCCTTCCAGCCATGATCAGTTCCGTATAGATCGACTCATGACCGTTACGACGTATTCCAAAAATCATCATAATCAATGCAACCCTTTTAGATTTTGTGTGTGTGTGTGTGTGTGTGTGTGTGTGTGTGTGTGTGTGTGTGTGTGTGTGCCTATCGACCGTTGGGGCCGATGCCCTGGTCATTAAGGCAAATATATGTACGTATATACATAGACATATATGTACAGTCAAGGAAAGTTCCGCATTACCCACTGTTCGGAGCATTGGTGGTCAACGAATAGTGACGAAGCAGTAGCCAGACCCCATCCGTCTGGTAACTGTGAGTGGGCGGGAATGAGGGAATTTTGAGAGTTGCTCACGTCACAGTATCAATATACTCGTATGTTCATTGGCAAAGGTATGCCTCTATACCCTCGTTTTGTAATGATCGATCGGAATGATATTTAGAGACTGGTCTTATAATTAGGACTTCCCATGTCCATCTGTCTAAAGGAAAACGAAAAACCTGTTAATCGCTCATAAAGAGTTTTTTATTATTATTATTATTATTATTATTACACACTACCTTAGACTCAGGTTCGAGATGAATAATTACCAGAATAACACTGGAAATGTTTGCAATCGGATGTTTACAGTGGGAAGTCAGAGGATATACGAGTATATAGATAGATATTGATAGATAGATAGATAATATAGTGGTTTTGTTTTCGAGGCAATACAAAATAGAAATATATCGTTACGAATATCTCCCGGGGAAACTCATGTTAAAGTCAAGAGAGAATGAAAGCATTCAAACCTCTGTCCGAACCCAGCAAACGTCATAACTTTCCTGACAACATTAACTCTACAGGCATCTACGAAATTTTTCTCATAAAATGCTAGCATCATAGTGTCATCTATCCCTACTAAATTAACCCAAACACACCGTCCAAGTCATACATTGCAGACTTACACGTGATTCCCAACCTATTACTAAACCCTCCTTTGCCCCCAATCCCCCGCCTCCCCCATCTTCACACTCACAGTTACCAGACACTTGAGGTCTGGCTGCCGTTTCATGCTCACCTGTCTCACACCAGTGCTTCGAGAGGTGGGTAATGCGGAACTTTCCCTGACAATACATATATATATATATATATATATATATATATATATATATATATATATATATATATATATATATATATATATATATACATACCCCCTGGGGGTAGGGGGGGGTTTTCAAGAATACTCCCCCAGTATCCCTGCTTGTCGTAAAAGGCGACTAAAAGGGTTGGCGGAGGGTTAGTGCCCCTCCCCGGAAAACAACTAACTAAAAAAACAAACAATAAGCCTCGGACAAGGACTGACCAAACGATAACGACCAAGGACCGGACAAAGGACATAGTAATTGGAACTTGGAATGTAAGGGGAGCGAATGATGAGGTGAAAGAGAGAGAGATTGTCCAGGTGCTTGAGGGTGCGAAAGTGGATGTATGTGGAATAACTGAAACAAAATGTGGAGGAAAAAGTGTGAGAGAATTGGAGTATGGATGGGGTATATGTGCAGGAGTAGGTGAGAATGAGAGGGCAAAGGAAGGAGTATGTATAGTTGTGAGTAAAAGATGGAAGAGGATCATAAGACAGTATGGATCAGTTGGGTCAAGGATTGTGTGGGTAAAGGTGAAAGTTGGAATACAAATGTGGGCGATTGTGTGTGTGTATGCGCCAACGCAAGATCGTGCTAGAAGAGTGAGAGAAGAGTTCTGGACAAATGTAGAAGTGTGCATGGAAAAGTTTGGAAGGAATGAGAGAATGTTTTTGAATGGTGATATGAATGGTAAAGTTGGGAATGTGAAGGTGGATGGAATAGTTGGTGAGTGGGGTGTGCCTGCTGAGATAGATGAGAATGGCAGTGCGTTAGTGGACATTTGTGCTGGGAGGGGGGTGGTGATAGCCAATACCCTCTTCAGGCATAAAATGATCCACAGGTATACATGGCGAGTGATGAGAAGGGTGGGTGGTGAACTGAATGAAAGGAAGGCAATGATTGATTATGTGTGTGTGGATGAAAGGATGCGAAGATGTGTAATGGATGCAAGAGTTTATAGAGGCTGGGGGAGGGGACTTTCTGACCACTACTTGGTGGTGGCCAGAATTAGAATTCAAGTAAGATGGAGGAATAGAAGAAGGGAAAGACGGGAGGAAGGAGTAGTTGCAACGAGAGTGGAAAGATTACAAGAGGATGAGAAAAAGGCAGAGTATAAGAGAGAAGTGGAGGAACGATTGGGCAAATATGAATTGGAGCAGATGGGAGACGTGGAAGGTGTGTGTAGGATATTTACAGAAGAAATATGTGCGGCATGTGATGTGGTGTGTGGAAGGAAGAGAAGACGGAGGGAGGTGCAAGGAACAGCGTGGTGGACTAAAGAGATGAAACAGGCTGTGGCACAAAAGAAGAAAGCATACAATGAATGGATGAGAAATAGGGGCGTGGAAGAAGTTGAGAGGCGGAAGAGAGAGTTATATGTAGAGAGAAAGAGAGAGGTGAAAAGATTAGTAAGAGAGAGTAAGAAGAGAGTGGATGAGGAATTTGGAAGGAATTTGAGTGTAAAGTGGAGGGACTGTAAGAAAATGTTCTGGAGAGAGGTGAAAAGAGTAAGACAGGGTGGAAGTGAAGTTAGCAGGGGAGTGAAAGATAAAAATGGTAGATTACTAGTGGAGAAGGGAGAAAAAGTGAGCAGATGGAGAGAACACTTTAAGGAATTATTGAACGTAGAGGATGGAAGTAATGCGAGTATAAGTGGCTGGGGAATGGCTGGGAGAAGGAGGGAGGTGACAAGACAGGAAGAAATCAGTAGGATAGAAGTTGTGGAAGCAATGAAGAAAGTTAAATCGGGGAAAGCCCAGGAATTGATGGAGTGTGTGGTGAAATGCTGAAGCATGGGGGAGAGATAGAAGTAGAATGGATGTGGAAGATATGCAGATTGGCCTGGGAGGAAGTTAGAGTCCCGGAGGATTGGAAGTCAGGTATAATTATTCCCTTGTACAAAGGAAAAGGGGAAAAAGAAGTGTGTGGTAATCACAGGGGCATTTGTCTTCTTAATATAATAGGAAAACTGTATGGTAGGATACTTATTGACAGAGTTAGAGAAAGAACAGAGAAATTAGTTGGAGAAGAACAGGGAGGCTTTAGGAAGGGAAGAGGTTGTGTAGATCAGTTATTCATTCTTAGATCTTTAGTGGAAAAATTTCTAGAGAAGGGAAAGAAGTTGTATGCGGCTTTCATGCATTTGGAGAAAGCATATGACAGGGTGGATAGACAAGGATTGTGGAAAGTGTTAAGAATATATGGAGTAGATGGGAAGTTGTTGAATGCTGTGAAGAGTATGTACGATGGTGCGAAAGCTGCAGTGCGTGTGGATGGTGAACTAAGTGAATTTTTCTCTTTGAAAGTTGGTTTGAAACAGGGATGTGTCATGTTTCCATGGTTGTTCAATCTGTACATGGATGGGGTAATAAAAGAGGTACAAGGTAGGGTAGTGGATGTTGGAGTGACCCTGGTGAGAGAGGATAGTGTTTGGAAACTCCCTGTACTGTTGTTTGCAGATGATACTGTGTTGTTGAGTGAAGACGAAGGAGAGCTGCAAGGCTTGGTGGAGGAGTTTGAGAGAGTGTGTAAGAAACGGAATCTAAAGGTGAATGTAGGGAAGAGTAAAGTGATGGTCTTGGAGAGAGGTGAAGTCAGTGAATGTACAGCGAGGTTGGATGGTGAGGAATTGGAAAATGTGAGTACGTTTAAGTACTTGGGTAGTGTGATGAGTAAGGATGGAGGTTTGGAGGGTGAAGTGCTTGAAAGGGTACAGCAGGGAGGAAAGGTTGCTGGTTCTTTGAAAGCAGTGATAAGAAACAGGGAAGTGAGCAAGTAAGTGAAAAAGTTACTACATGACAGTATTGTGATACCAACTCTGACGTATGGAAGTGAAGCTTGGACGTTGTTGGAAGGACACAAGTCAAGAGTGAAAGCAGTGGAAATGAGTTATTTAAGAGGAGCCTGTGGAGTCACATGGTGAGACAGGCTGATGAATGAGGATATAAAGGAGCGTTGTAGTGTTGATGTGGATGTGACAGGAAGCGTTATGAAGAACACACTTAGGTGGTTTGGCCATGTGGAGAGGATGGAGGGTGAAAGACTGACGAAGAGAGTGTATGTGAGTGAGGTGGAGGGGGGAAGAAGGAGGGGGAGGCCGAGGATGAGATGGAGGGATGGGGTGGAGAGGTATATGAGAGAGGGAGGTGTGAGTTGGGAGCAGGGCAGTGAAATGGCGGGGGACAGGGGGACTTGGAGGCGATTTGTTTGTGGCCACCCCAAACGGGATTGAGGCGTCTGTCTATATATATATATATATATATATATATATATATATATATATATATATATATATACACACACACACACACACACCATCATACACACAAACATACACACGTATATCTATATATATATCCATCCATCCATCCTTCATCTAATCCTACGTTGCCCCATGAGGAGCGTAGGAGCCCGGGGCTAGGAAAGTTGGTCCTGGCATTTAAGATGAGAGTGACCGGCCTCACTCATCCCTGAGTGGCATTACGGGAACAATAAACCGCAACTACCCCTTGGATATAAACCTTCACCGGCTCAATCCGACTGGAGCACCTTTATTACCCACTAAACCACCAGGAGCCAAAATTTGGTTATATGGTTACCACCCATCATAGTAATTGGTTTCCTGGTGTCCAGGAAACCGTTTGGCTTGTCACTCGGTGTAGAGTCACCCACAGGCAGAAGGAAGAGGAAAGAATGAAGGAAAGAAAGACACAAGAGAGAGTGTAAAGTCATCCGCAGGCAGAAGAAAGAGGAAAGAATGAATGAAAGGCAGAAGAGGATGGATGGAAAGAAGGATGGAGGAGAGGAAAGGGCAGACACCCGAGAGCAGCACTACATCAAGTGAGTGCCCCCACCTACCACAAATATATATATATATATATATATATATATATATATATATATATATATATATATATATATATATCATCATCAGCCGTTGATGTCTACTGCAGGACCGGCCTATCCCTACCGAAGCAGGGACGATATAGCCAATGTATCTCTACCCAGTAACTTAGGCTATCTGGTAGCGATTGTATATAGGGTGAGTAGTGCTTGTGAGTGTAATTGTAGTGTTGTAGTGGCTTTGGATGTGTTTGTAGTCTGTGAAGCAAGTGTAATCGGCCCGCCTAAAGCCGACTGGGTGCAAGCATGCTAGTATGCGACACTGGTTCAACCATAGCACCCCTTGTGACCGTCAAAGTAGCAAGTGGCTAGGTGAACGCTTCCCAAAGTTTTTACAGCTCTGGCGGGAGGCGAACCCGCGCTCACCAGCGTGCGAAACGTACACTCTACAGCTGTACCACAGAGGCTCCATGACCAATATATATATATATATATATATATATATATATATATATATATATATATATATATATAATTTTTTAGTTTATTGAATATTACATTATTTAATAGAAAAAAAAAACACCTTATCTAAAAACCGTAAAACTTATTACTTAATAGACTAATCGCTAACCTATACTAAAGCCTAAAGATGGCTAAACCTACACTAATGGAAAAAATACCCCGACCAAGAGAACACCATTGACTGTAGATATGTAATGCCGGTATCATTGTATAATTACTCCCGTACGGCACCGGGCACATTTTCTTCCATTATCTTACTTTGAAAATGATACTTAGCAACGCAGAGTGTGTCCTACCCGTCGCAAATTTCATTTTACTAGTTTAATTACCCACTAACTAATGTACCTGACAGAGGCGGGCGGACATGTTGACGGAGTGGAGGCTAGGATATTATGTGTTCGTGCGTGCGTTAGCAAGGGTAGGGTGTGTGTTAGTACGTGCGTTACCGCTGCGTGGGTGGAACTAGGCATGTAAGTCGGCTTCAACCAATCACATTCAATAGACAATAGCCAATCAAGTGCATCCTTTTCATTTCCCCTCGAATTTCAAATTTTGAAACTTCGTCAGTCCCCTGAACTAAGTCATTGCGCTATGGCGGTCTGTAACTGGTGCGAGTTAAATTACATGAAAGCTTTCGCTACGTTTTATGAAAACGAAGATAGTGCCATATCGTTCTTGAAAGACCATGGAGTAATTAGATCTACAGTTCCAAAGTGCCCAGAACATAATACAGACTTAGTTTTTTGAGAAAAGATCTGGCGGTGCAGGCATACTTTTTATTTGAATAAGACCAAGAAAAGACGCAAGGAACGGACGACTCTCGTCCTGGACCATCGTATCTCTAGGTAAGCATTCCCTTAGGATAGGTTAGGTTAGGTTAGGTTAATGTAAGGGGGGTCTGGGGGGCGGAGCCCCCCAGTTGTGAAACACGGCCAGGTGGGGGGTCTGGGGGGCGGAGCCCCCCAGTTAGGAAACACGAGGTCGATAAGAAGCTTAAAATTATATTTTTCTGTGGTTTTTGATGCGATTTGAGTTGTTTTTTACTTCACTTTTTTGGGAAAATGCTTGATTTCACCTACTTGTCCAATCAAAGTTCATGATTGGAAAAGAGGGGAAATGAGGCATTTCCGACGAAAATGAAGGTCAGAAACATTCGATATCGCATCAAAAACTGCCAGAAAAATATATTGCACTACCTAGGGGATGTATTGTCTACTTGTAAAAATTTACCGGTTTAAGTATGGTTAGGTTAGGTTTATTTCAACAAGGTTAGGCTTTTGCATGGAATTTTCATTTTCCCAGTATTTTCAGTGTAATTCATTTGAATTTGACCTTCATTTCTGTCGGAAATCACTCGTTTTTGCGTAATCCAACCTGCCAGAAACTCCTGTTCAACAGTGAAACATTGGGGGTGGGGGGGATGTAACTCAAAAACGAGTGATTTCCGACAGAAATGAAGGTCAAATTAAAATGAATTACACTGAAAATACTAGGAAAATGAAAATTCCATGCAAAAATGGCGTGCGGGAGTAAAAGTAAAAATTTACCGTAATGCCTTGCTACATGACATACCTGCACCTTACTTATTTTTTTTTACGTGTCCGACTCTGGGCAAAGGCTTCAGGGTCTATTTCTCGCGGGCAGTGACCTATCCCAAGGCCCAATAGTCCTCCTACTCCTCCACATGTCACCACTTCGGCGCTAACACCCACCATCCATATTGAATACATGCTAGGGCGGTTTCAGACAGGACTGATGTATTGGTATTAGCGGGGGTATTTTTATAACATGTTGACGGGTCATCTGGTAGATCAGGAAAGGCTGTTTTTTGTTCAGGAAATTCTAATCCTTAAACTGTTCCCTGTCCCTGCCAGGATTCGAACCTAGGTCCATTAGGACTGCAAGCCGCCTCTCTACCGATTCAGCCACCGCCTCCCCCTTATCACCTAGTGACTGTCAGTCCAAGCACAAACTAATATAGGGGTTATCAGTATATGAAAGAGAACCAGAGGAGTCAGGAAGTATTCCATATACGTCAGCTGTCGGCCCTATTTAAGATAATTTATACAAGATGAAATGCCTTTACATGTGTACAAAAAGTGAAGTACCTCACTCAACAGAACACCATCGACTGAAAATGCCCAATACCTTACTATATTGCACACTTTCACTCAACAGCTGGTGACTGTCAGGCAAGGAACGTGGTTTAATATAGGGGACATTAATATCAGAAATAGAGCAGTCAGAAGTAGGAGCTATTTCCAATACGTCAGCTGTCAACCCTAATTAATAATACAATATATGCATATAAACATTCGATAAAAACCATAATAACCATATAGTGAAAAAGCCACATAACGCAGATCGGTCCAGTCTCCCTCAAGAAAACCATCAAGTTGCCAGTCATAACAATATCCCCATCAGCCAAGATGGTGGAATGGGTGAAGGGGACCTCTGCTGCGCCGCAGTAATTTATAAGTGAAGCACGTTCATGAATAAATCGCCGACAGCTCAGGATGATATGACCGATAGATAACACCGCATCACAGGTGTCACAGTGCGGTGGAAATCGTCTTTCAATATATGGTACCATATGGGTAAGAAATATTAATTTCATTCTCAGGCTGTCCAGAATTTTTTCATTCAGGCGACTGGAGCAGTTGGCAGTATCCCAGTCGCAGAGTTGTGGCTTGCACGTTGCGATGCTTAGTCTGGTCCACTGACCTTGCCACAAAAGAGTTATTTCTTTCTTTCCAAGGGAGAGACTCGACCGTAGATCACGAGGAACGTCCTAAGTCTCCTCGAGCTCTACAGTCGACTTTGCAAGTAAGTCAACCTGCTCATTGCCATAAATAAGACAATGACCAGGCACCCAGATCAGCATGAAGGACTTGTCACACGAATGCAACTAACTAATAATGCGGTCCTCAATCTCACCAATGGAGTGCTTCTGAAAAGCCTAGTATTCCGGTAGATATCACCACCACTGGGACAAACACATTCCCCGCGCTGTTTAAACAGCATATTTTTCTTTGTTTAATATCTATACTCTTGTGTGAAACTGTGAATCATAGTAATGTCATATACCGTAATATAAATAATACAAATAGAACACGTATACATAACGTAGCGTGAATTATTTATATTTATCATAAACGGAAATTAAAATATCATTGATGGCATGTGATGGCAACTGCCATTTCAGTGGTCCTATATTATTTAATTTCTGTTACATTTAGTGCAAGTTAGGTTCTTAATACATAGTTCGTTCAGACTGTAAATTACGCCTAGTGGGTATCTTGACTCATTCAGACTCTATGTGGGCAGAAATTTAATGTTGAGTAAATACTGGAACTCAACATTTTGCTCACTCCCTTCACACAGGCACACCACAAGACCCGTGTTGCCACGGTTTGAGAAGGCCGTGGTGTTGTCCCCTCAGACCCTCCAAAGCAATTACAGTATCTTACTTTATCTAACCTAACCAGATCACAAGTAGTCTAAATTGTATTATTTTAATCATCAGTCCTCGTGCGTTTGCTTTGAAAACACATCTCTAGTGAAAAAAAAAAAAAAACTTAAACACTGGACTGTCTTGTGCGCATGCATGAAGGGAGTGAACAAAATGTTGAGGCCTAGTATTTACTCAACATTAAAATTCTGCCCACATAGAGTCTGAATGAGTCAAGATACCCACTAGGCGTAATTTACAGTCTTCACAAACTATGTATTAAGAACCTAACTTGCACTAAGTGTAACAGAAATTAAATAATATAGGACCACTGGAATGGCGGATTGCCATCACATTCCATCAATGATTTTAATTTACGTTTATTATAAATATAAACAATTCACGCTACGTTATATATCCGTATTCTATTTGTATTATTTATATTACGGTATATGACATTACCATGACTCACAGTTTCACAAAACAGTGTAGACATTTAACGAAGAAAAATATGCTGTTTAAACAGCACAGGGAATGTATTTGTCCCAATGGTGGTGACATCTACCGGAATACTAGCTTTGAAAGCACCCCATTACCTGAAGGGCTGATATGAAATCCGAAAATATTACAAATGAGTCATGCCTAGTGTTTAAAGCATAGCCTATGGCTTTGTAAAACACAAAAAGTTCGGATGTAAACACAAATGTATGAGTCAGCAGCCGATACCTGAGGGCACATTCAGTTGACCATACACTAGCACCCACACATTCACTCGATATAGAGCCATCAGTGTACAATTTGTGGCATCCCAAGTGACGAATGATGATGTTACGAAACAAGTGGTGGATCTCCGCCTCCAGCGCCTTGGAGTTCGGTGCGGGGAGCCATGATACATCAACAGTAAAGCCAGGTGGCTACCAAGGCGCTATATTTTTAGGCACCAACTTGTCACAGTCACTGAGGTCCACACCAAGCTCCTGAGCCAGTAAGTGGAGGCGAACGGCAAGTGGCCGATGCACCCCCCACAGAAGATGGTGGTGTTTACGCAAGGGAAGGTACAGGCCACATTGCTGATATCACTTTTCTTAAGTGTTTGTAGGCCTTACGATAAGGCCAGGTGGTCACGGTGAATACGGAGGGGAGGCACATTCGCCTCCACATCCATTCAAGCTAAACGGGTATACCAGATGGTTCCAAGACACATTTGCAAACATTTATTCTAGAACACATCCAACCTCCTCAGTGTGGCATCGGATGCCGAGGTATAAACCTCGAATAAAGGACTTGTACACCATTAATAAAGATTTTCTTTTGGCACCCAAGTAGTACCCGCCATGTACTTGAGGACAATTGATGGTTTGTCACAACAAGCAAGCAAATTATTAGCGTGAAGTTTAAAATTAAATCTGTGATCAAAGTGGAGGCCCAAAAACTTTACAGAATTTTGAATGGGTCACCCGATTAACCAAAAATAAATGCAAATCGGGGACATTATGATTACTGAACACTACAGCAGAACAATTAGGGATGGAACACTTAAATCCCCACTGCAAGGCCCATTGGTGGATGTAGTCAAGGACTGCTTGAATCCGCCCAGCAGAAAATTGAGCATTGCTGGAAGAGTGCCATATTGTACAATCGTCAGCATAGATTGAGTATTTAAGATTCCTTTGGATGGGAGCTGATGACAGAATATCATTGATCATAATACTAAACAATTGGGACTAAGAACACTTCCCTAGGCTCCCCGTTTTCCTGGATAAATATATCCAATGTTACATTATGGGGCAATTTGACAGAGAAAGTTCTGTCCCTTAAGAAGTTGGAAATAAATATAGGCAAATTACCTCTTAAACCATAAGTATACAGCTTCATTAGTATACCGTGTCTCCATGTCAAGGCATAGGCTTCATGGATGCCCAAGAACACCCCTATCATGAATTCTTTATTGGCAAATGCCTCTGCAATACGATGCTCCAAATTCATTAACCCCTAAAGTACGCAATTCGCGCAGCAGGTCTGTCCCTTCAGCCACAAAGCAGGGTCGATTTTTCGACTTTCACCAAGGTAAATGTTTTCCTTTCACATTTCAAGAGATTGAATTTACACACCTGAAAATGTATCTTTCAGCCAGACTGACCAAATCATTATCGCACAATTGCTCGTCAAAGATGCAAAAAAGTTACTGATCCCCCATGGGCAAAAATAGAAAATGTACTGAAAATGCATTATTTACGGTAAATAATCATATATGCATAACTAATGTCAATGTGAAATGTTCCCTAGGACAAGCTGTCAGTGTGGCATATGCCCATAGCAATAAAACAAGCCAGGCAAAAAATGGAGGTGGAGTGTGTATTGCTGGAGGTGGGAGGAGGATGGAGGGATAGGGGAGGATGGAGAGGAGAAGGGTTGCTATGCACACACACCACTATATGAGGTATGTTGGGGTATGGTTGGTTGGGAGGGGACAATGTGGAAATGACGCAGTGGGGCTGAGGGAGGTAAAGTGACCGTGGTGGTGGGGAGGTTCCTTCTCCTCCACCTTAGGGGGTCAATAACACCATACCACCCCAGACACTCTACCTCTCATTGGTCTGATCCCATATACATCACCAAAGGGGCAGAGTTACCCTCCCCCAGTTTTATGTGTTTTTTATTGATCGTGCGGGATAGGCAGGGGTGTCAAATTACACAAAAGCACGATTGTGCGGCATCAGTCTCGAGGGGTTAATGATCTAATGAACGTCTGTATTTACAGAAGCCACATTGTTCATCATTTAACCCGCCGTGTGCCAGCCAACATTTAGCCCTGTGGGTCACCCCTGTGCCAGCCATTTTTTGACTTTTTTTTTTGGCTAATATGGTAGATTTTGATGTGAAAACAACGAATTTCACCATTTAAATATTCACCGAAGTTCGGAAATGGGTTTTATTGAGTCCTGCATATTCGTATACAGGTATTCCCACTCTCTCATGCTCGCCACGTAGGTGAGAGAAAGCCTTTTTCTATGTAAGGCAGACTCAGGTATTTATGCTGAGAAGGTATAGCAATGTTCAGTACATTGTTCTGATTGTTTATTACTTCAATGTCTCAATCTGTGTGTCTCTCTCACTGTGAATGCATTGTCATACGCATACTTGAAGATTTATTCAACCTGACTTCACTATGTACAGTCCTGGCACTTACAAGAAGGTATTTACAACCTGACTTCATATATACGGTACTTACACTTACAAGGAAACATTTACAACTTGATTTCACTATGTATAGTTCCTACACTTATGTGAAAATATTTACAACATGCCTTCACTATGTATTTCACTGGATGAGGCACACAGGCACAGTGAGGCAGAGCGAGCATGAGAGGGGGGGGGGGAGCGAGTGGGTGTATGGCTCTGACAGCCTGGGGTATGGTAGAGGAACAGATAACCTACATGCCTGCCAATTTTTACCCGCGAATCGTGAAAAATGCACTCACAGTGAGTGTTTTAAGTTTTACCATTTTAAAACGGCACTGGCACTGACCACAGATTTTTATCAGAGAAACGGCACTGGCACGCAGCGGGCTAACAAATTCTTTGACTCTAAAACATAAAGAAGCCTATTATTAACCATCTGTTCTATGACCTTACATAGACAAAATGTCAACACAATAGGGCGAAATGAAGTGGGATTCATAAGACGAACAGCTCTTTGGGTATTGGTATGGTGTGTGCAAAGTGCCATGAGTTTGGGAATGTTCCAAGTGCCCAAAACTCATTGTACAATGCTGACAGCTTAATCAAGTTGTCCTGACTAAGATGCTGGATCATACCGTACGTGATGGTGTCTGGTCCAGGGCTGGTGTCTTTACAGGACTGAAGGGCAAGGAGCAGTTCATCTAGCATAAACTCTTCGATGTACGAGGAGCCTACATCATCTGTGGCAAAGTCCAATTTTCGTAGCTCGGCCATGTACTTATGATGTTGAAAATGCAGGTCATAACTGGCTAAGCTACTTACTTGAGAAAAACTCCTGGCGAGGATGGTGGCTATGTCCACGGGAGTGTAGTACCTGTAGAATAGTAACAGGGGTGTAAGGGCATTTATTATTTAATATTTAAATAGTGGACCAGACTTTACTGAGTGGAGTAGATCGATTCACCGTGGACACAAAATTCCGCCAGGGTCACATTTGGCCATTCTTATTACTCTCCTTGCTTCAGCCTGTGCCTGTTTGTATGCAATAAAATTTTCCTCAGCAGGCTGACTATTAAAGATCTTGTATCTCCTATTGCGTCTCCTTAATGCTTGTCAGAAATCTGGTGTCCACCAATGTGCTCTATGCTTCACATGAACTGTACAAGTCTTGGGAGTAACAGCCTCAGCTGCGTGTGTTATGGAACTGGTTTGATTTTCCACTTTAACATCTATGGTCCTTCCAGATATATCTAAATTGGCGATCCTTGAGAAGGAGCCCCAGTCTGCTTTCTTATAGTTAAATATTGGAGGTGGAAGGTTCAAAACAATGTCACGTGTATAAGAAAGACATGGGTAAATGATCACTTCCCAAGGAGTCGTCATAAGGATCCCACGAGAAATCTTGATGTATACCTGGGAAGGCCAGAGACAAGTCAGTGGCCAAAAAGTTACCAGTACATTCATCTACACAAGTCGCTCTACCATCGTTTAGAAGACAGAGGTTGCACCGTAGTATTAGGTCGGCTACTTGCTCCCCACGGTCATCCATCCTCAAGCTACCGCATTGATAGTGATGAGTGTTAAAGTAGCCCAACACTAACTTATTTCCCAGATGTTCAAACAATGAATTCAAAACATCACTATCAATGGGGCCACGTGGAGGACAATAGAGAGAGCAAATAGACAGATACGTGTTATTAAATTTTACTTTGCACATGATAACTTCCAGAGTAGAATTTAGAACAACTTCCGTTTGTGTGTGTGATTTGTGTGTGTATATGGCAACTCCATGACCATCATATCTTCTATACGAGTAACAGTGTTTGAACTGTGGAGGATCAGGGTGATCCACCAAGCGCATCTCCTGTAAACAAATAATGTCTGGCCTGTGTATAGAAAGCAAGATTGCTATATTATGTAATTTATCCCCAAGAGTCCTACAATTCCATTGTAATACAGTGAATGTAGCGTTTTAAGATTTACGAGGGTGGCCAGTGTTCTCAGTTTTTTTTATGCCACCCACCAACAGGTGAGCGACTACCGGGGGACCTGTCCTGGTGTTTACGGACGGAAACCTCCATTTTGTCTTCAGTAATGAGGCTCCTAAAGTCCCCCGAGGAAGAGCTTACCTTCTCTTCCTCGCTGGACCATGAGCAGGAAGTGCGTGAGAACGTGCCAGCTTGCTGAGGGTGGTCAAATTAATCTTATCAGACTTGTTGGACTTCAGTTTTCGCTGCACTGCCTGCGAAGGAGCAGCGGCAGCTTGAGAGTATGAAGTAGTGACAGAGATGTCCGTAAGAGAGTTAAAACATACAGGAGGGTGAGACAGAGAGGTAGGGCACGTGGCATGAGGAGCAAAGTAAGGTCGGTCTGTCTCCACTGTGCCCATCACAGGACAGGATACAACCACCAATGCATAGGAGACATTAGGCTTGGGACTTGCATGCAACTCCTTTACCTTCTTCCTAGCACTGCAATAAGAAATGCCCTTGGTCGTCTTCACTGTGCAGACCTCTTTCTCCTCCTTCCATTAGGGACAAACCCTCGAGTAAGTAGAGTGAGTGCCCTTGCAGTGAAAGCAACACTCAATCTCGGATGTACAGTGTTAAGCAGAGTGATCTACAGCTGCACACTTGTCACACACCAAGTTGGAAGCCCAACTAGTCTTTTTATCATGTCCATAAATCTGACATTCTGCACTGTGAAAGGGGTTTGGGATGTGGAGTCTTACATTGAGCTTTTCATATCCAATTCTAATGCTTCAAGGTAACGAAACTTTGCCGAAAGTTACGATAACAGTGGCAGTCTTCATCCTCCTGCCCTCCAAGAATCTAGTAATGAATCGAGCATCTATACATCTTGCTGAGCCAGTTCCTGTACAATGTCGTCCTACTCCATAACCAAGAGATCCCTGCAGGTGATAACATCCCTGCAGGAAATCATGGAATGTGGGATCTTGGTCACAACATCGTAGCGATGGAACTTGCTCAGTGTAAGCAAATTCTTGACCTGGTGCAAACTTAGTTTTAAGTAGAAGGTCTCCAACAGCAAGTTTCTTCACCTGTTCTACTTCACCGGCACACCCATCAATCACCTTCTTGATGATGATGGGATTGAGGCTGGACAGGGGTCAGAACCAACCGGATGAATTAGAATAAACGAGGCGTTGTTGACACTGATGTCATGAGGGGTGCATGTCTGAGGCCGTTCAGTCTGAGGGCAGTCCATCTGTGAAACAGTTGGGGATCAGTCAGGACTACCTCTTCAGTCAGGACTACCTCCCACCCTGAATGTGGGGGAGGCAGTAGGGGCGTCCACCACAGGAAACAGTTCATCGTCGTGGGGGAAATGAGAAGAAGGAGAGAAACGAACATGGGCAAACTGCCTGGGGAAGAAACACATAGTCTGAGATTACCCTCTTAAACCACTCTCGAGAGGACATGCCTGTGTAAACTCATTCATCAGAGAGATCAGTAGGGAGTACACTACAGAGGCGAGTAAGCTAAGGCAATATCAGTAAACAGATATAGACACCTACTATATCTCTGTAGGGCTGGGAGGAAAATTAGGACTAGATAACCTAGCTTTATTAACACTGTGCAAAAAACTATTGCTGGTGGGGCAGCCCTTCAAGCTGGAGGAGAGTCCAGCACACGTCCGCTCTCTCAGCAACCATGCATAACGTCCCTCTCTTTTAGAGGCATCACATTTCAAATCCTCCAGGGCATTAAAGATCCCTTCAGACTGATGCTGGTCAATGAAGAATGATTCAGGGCATGCATATAAAAGTGAGTAACAAGAATTTGCCTTATTGAATAAAGATTGAATAAAAAATATACCGTATATAAGGAACATGAAATCAATGGCTACAGCAGAATTTATTTATCATCGAAAATGGGGCAAGCTTCATGCACGGGTAATAAGGGGAAAAGTGTATGGATTCGGGCATATGACATTAGGCGATTAGCTACAATGCTCATCTGTTTCAGCCTTTGAACCTCTGTCGAGTTATTCATCACTGTTCAAGTATACAAAGAAACTGCATTATTCGACTTACCACAACTACTTCCTCTATTTGTTATCCCTACCAACTCAGAAAGGGTGGGTATATTAGAGTGGAGAGGCACCAGCTGCCCATACCAAGATGCAAACCTAGGCACTGGCAGGTCGGCAACTATTGCAGCAATGAGGACTTCATGCAAAAGACAGATCGACTACTTTGGTGGTTATTTTGAAACTGAAAGATCCGTGGATGAGCATAACTGAGTCGGGTGGCCGAGGAGGAGTTAGCAGAATTGGACTGCGAGAGTAGTGGGTAGCGAGAAGGAATGGCATAGCGACAAGGGAGCAAGGGGCAAACAGGACCGTCGTTCCGAGTTGAATTTTTTACGGGGTGCAAAACTGCTTCAAGTATTGATAATTAATTATCCAGTTTTAATTTTTTGAGACGGACTT
>NC_137053.1:20763641-20798641 GCF_032717465.1 Coenobita brevimanus | reverse complement strand
TAGTCTGAATAATTTGGCTAGGACAGAGGCAAGTTCAGGGGAACACTTTTTCAAAACAATTGGCGGAATTCCATCTGGGCCTGGAGCTTTGTTGGTAGGTAAATTGTCTAGGATGGATTTTACGAATCTTGTCTGTATTTTAAGTGGGGCAATTTCGGGAGAATCAAGTTCCAGTACTGAGACATTCTGGCTGGTATCATCCATGGTAGAGTTTCTTGGAAAGGTACTAGCAAAGATATCTGCTTTCCCACGTGGATCATTTGTAATATTGCCATCTGCAGATTTTAGTGGGGGAATGGAAGATGACTTGTTAAAGTTATTACTCAAAGTATTAACAGTTGACAAGAATATTCTATTGTCATTAGGGTTGTTAAGTAGTTTTGATGCTTGCTTTTGAAGAAAGTTTGATTTAGATAGATTTAATACAGCTTTTGCATGATTTCTAGCAATTTTAAATTGGGAGAGTGATTCAGATGTTTTTGATTTTAAGTAAGAGTTATATGCTAATGACTTTTGGGCTGTTGCTCTGGCACAATTGCCATCAAACCATTTTGGAGAGTTTGATCTTTTAGTGAATTGTTGACTTGGTATGAATAAATCCATACCAGCTAGTATTAAGTCGCAAATGTGGGACTGAGTAGAATTGGGATCACCAGAGAAGGCTGCCATGGAACATCAGCAAGATAATTTCTAAATCCATCCCAGTCTGCCCTGTCAAAGTGCCATCGGGTCACCTTGACAGGTTAGGAATGGGAAGGTGTAGGAGGGTTAACTAATATATATATATATATATATAGATAGATAGATAGATAGATATAGATATAGATAGATAGATAGATAGATATATATATATATATATATATATATATATATATATATATATATATATATATATATATATAAAGATAGATATATGTATATATAGATAGATAGATAGGTAGATAGATATCTATATCTATATCTATATCTATACTTATCTATCTATCTATCTATCTCTCTATCTATCTATAGATATATAGATACATACATATATATATAGTTTGATAGATAGAAATAGATAGATAGATAGATAGATATAGAGATATAGATATATATATGTATATATTGATAGATTGATAGATAGATCTCTCTCTCTCTCTGTATATATATATATATAGGTTTATTGATATATATATATATATATATATATATATATATATATATATATATATATATATATATATATATATATATATATATATATATATATATATATATATATATATACGTATATATATACATACATATATATATATATATATGTATGTATATATATACGGGGATACAACCCTGGCCGCACTATGGGGTGGTACTACTACTCTATGGCCAGGCCAGGTTGTGTTAGGAAGAATACTGCCACCGTATTCCCTGCGTGTCGTAAAAGGCGACTAAAAGGGGCGGGGTGAGGGGACTAGGGACCCCCTCCTCTGTTTTTTAGTTCCTAAAAAGAGACAGGCCAGAGAAAGGGATGGGGGATGGAGTTATCCCCGTACCCTGAAGATTGGGTCTATGAATGTGCGTGGATGTAATACAATTGAGGCTAAAAGGGAGGAGATTGGGAGAATGTTTGTGAGAAGAAAGTTGGATGTGTTAGTTTTGAGTGAAACGAAGATGAAAGGGAAGGAGGAATCTATGTTTGGAAGTGTGAATGGAAGATTGTCAGGTGTTGATAGAGGAAGGGCAAGAGAAGGTGTGGCCTTGTTAGTGAGTCCGGAAGTACAGCAGTGTGTGATTGAATGGAAGGAGGTGTCATCGAGACTGATGTGGGTGAAAGCGAAATTTGAACGTGAGTTGTGGGTGTTTGTGAGTGCATATGGGCCTGGTAGTGAAAGGGATGAACAAGAGAGGGAGTCTTTCTGGAATGATGTTGATGAGTGTCTGCAGTTTTGGAGCGAATGTGAATGTGGTAATGATGGGAGATCTGAATGCTAGAGTGGGAAATGTAGCAGTTGAAGGCGTAGTTGGTATGCATGGTGTACCTGGAAGAAATGAAAATGGGGAACGAATGATAGCGATGTGTGTTGAGCGAGAGATGGTGATTGGGAATACGCTGTTTGAGAAGAAAGATATTTATAAGTATACATGGGTGAGACAGGAGGGTGGAAGGGTTGTTGATAGAGCCTTGATGGACTATGTGGTTGTGTCTAGGAATGTAATAGGAAGATTGTTGGATGTGAGAGTTCTGAGAGGGGAGGGTGGAGGTATGTCTGACCACTACTTGGTGGAGGGAAAGTTAAGAGTAGGTAAGAGATGGTGAGAGCTTAGGAGGGTTAGGTGTAGGGGCAGGAGGTTTTGAAAGTGAGTGAGTTGGATATAAGAGAGAAAAAGATAGAGTATCAGGAGAAATTGAAAGATGAGCGGAACGCAGTGAAAGATCGGGAAAATGGCAGCGTGGAGGAGGAATGGCAGTTGTTTAAGAGTGCTGTGGTGGGGCATGCAGAAGAGGTGTGTGGTGTGGGAGACGTGTGGGTGGTGTAAGAAAAGGAAGTGAATGGTGGTACGAGGAAGTAAGTATGGCTGTGGCTGACAAGAGACGGGCATATGAAGTGTGGCTGCAGAGAAAGGATGAGATGTCATATGAAAGGTATAAGGAAAAGAGGAATAGAGCGAGAAGGGCTGTGCGTGATGCTAAAGTGGCAGCAGATGAGAGGTGGGGTAGGCGGCTGACAGAGAATTTTCAACAGAATAAGAAAATGTTTTGGAAGGAGGTGAAAAGGGTGCGAGAGGGAGAGTCTGGGAAGGAAGAACGAGTAAAAGCAGAGGATGGAAGGATGTTAATTGAGATGGATGCAGTAAGGAAGAGATGAGCAGAGTATTTTGAAAGATTGTTTAATGTAGAGGAGGAAAGGGTGGCTGAGATTGTGGCGGATGGAAGGGTGCAAGGAATAAATGTGTTGGGAGAGTTGAATGATTCTTTGATCACGAAGGAAGAAGTGGAGAAGGCAGTAAAGGATATGAAAACAGGGAAAGCTGCAGGTATGGATGGGTGTGCTGTGGAATGCCTGAAGGGTGGTGGAGTGACTATTGTTGACTGGTTATTAAGATTGTTGAATGTGTGCTTTTGAGAAAGGTATGGTGCCAATTGACTGGGCAAGTGCTTGTGTGGTCCCGTTGTATAAAGGCAAGGGTGATAAGTATGAATGTACTAGCTTTAGGGGTATAAGTCTGTTGAGTGTTGTAGGTAAAGTGTATGGTAGAGTGTTAATTATGAGAGTTAGAGAGGGTACAGAGGGAGTAATTAGTGATGAGCAGTGTGGCTTTAGGAGAGGGAGGGGATGCGTTGATCAGGTGTTTGCTGTGAGACAAGTGTGTGAAAAGTATTTAGCGAAAG
Organism: Coenobita brevimanus; assembly: GCF_032717465.1. NCBI lineage: Eukaryota > Metazoa > Arthropoda > Malacostraca > Decapoda > Coenobitidae > Coenobita > Coenobita brevimanus. The sequence goes on along the minus strand of NC_137053.1, from coordinate 20,795,271 downwards.
GCAAGGATGTGTTCTGGGCATTTATGGATTTAGAGAAAGCGTATGATAGAATTGATAGGGAGGCTTTGTGGACTGTTTTAAGATTGTATGGACTTGATGGTAGGTTACTAAAAGGGGTGAAAAGTTTTTATATAAATAGTAGAGCGTGTGTAAGAGTGGGAAATGCTGTGAGTGATTGGTTTCCCGTGAGAGTGGGGCTGTGACAGGGATGTGTGATGTCGCCTTGGTTGTTTAATATTTACATGGATGGTGTTGTAAGGGAGGTGAATGCAAGAGTTTTAGGTGGTCTGAGTCTGGTAAATGTTGATGGAGGAGAGTGGAATCTGAAGCAGCTGCTGTTTGCAGATGATACTGCACTGGTGACTGATTCAGAGGAGAGATTGAGACAGTTGGTAGAGGAGTTTGGAAGGGTGTGTGAAAGAAGGAAATTGAAAGTAAATGAGAATAAGAGTAAAGTGATGAAGTGTACGAGGTTGATAGATGGTAGGGGGATGAATATAGTTTTGAATGGTGAGTTGCTTGAGGAGGTAGATTGTTTTAAATATCTAGGGTCACATGTTGCTGTGGATGGAAGAATAGATGCAGAAGTGAAGTTTAGAATAAATGAAGTAGGAGAGGTGCTGGGAGTGAATGAAAAAGTGTTTAAATGTCGTTCGCTTAGAATGGATGTAAAGAGAAGGCTGTATGAGGGTGTTGTGGTACTGACTGCGTTATAATGGGGCTGAAACATGGAATGTGGGTGTAGCAGAGAGGAAAAGTTTGAATGTAATGGAGATGAGATGTCTGAGGAGTATGTGTGAGTGACGATATGGATCGAAAAGTGCTAAATGATGAAGTGCAAGGAGAACTGGAGTTGTTCGGGAGATGGCTGGTAGAGTTGAGCAGAGGGTGTTGCAATGGTTTGGGCATATGGAGAGAATGGATAATGAACGATTGGTGAAAAAGATAACGAGATCTGATGTGAGAGGAGTAAGGCTGAGAGGGAGACCACGAATAGGATGGATGGACAGTGTGAAGAGAGCGCTGGATGCGAGAGGGATGTCTGTTGAGCAAGGAAGAGTGGCTGTGCGTGACAGAAATAAATGGAGAGAAATTGTGAATGAATAAGTGATGACGCAGCCCTGAGGGGGATATTCTCCCGCATTTGGTCTGATCAGCTAGTCAGGTCAGGTGCGGGTAAGGGGATGGGTCTGTTATGATGTGGCAGGGGTAAACCAGTTCTGCTGTCGGGCCCTGCAGCGGATGTCACTGATTGCATTGCGCAGTTGACCCTTGTGCGGTGTGATGCGTGAGGATCTGTCCGTTCTCCCTTTGGGGCTAAGATGCGAATGAATGTGTTTGAATGGATGAGTAAATGGAGAGTGAGTCAAACCTGTCTCTGCTACCTCCCTTCCCTTGGGGACAGCAGCCTAGCTATATATATATATATATATATATATATATATATATATATATATATATATATATATATATATATATATATATATATATATTAAATAACAGAACAGAGGAAGAAAAATTGAGAAAAGAAAAATATATTCCATACACCAGATTACTGATGTCCTCTGTTCATAAAATATCTGTAACAACTAGACTTGAGCATTTGTTGGTTGAAATTTGGAGGGAAACAACTGTGAGGAAGCGAGTTCCAGAGAGATGCAGTTTGGGGAATGAAAGAATTCTGATAGGCAGAAGTTCTGCAATATGGCTGAGTGACATTCCAGTCATGAGCGCTACCAGATGCCCGTGTAGCTTTAGGGAAGGCATGGAGAGGTGACACCATGGACGCAACTTCATCTGAGCATTTGCCAAAAGAATATCTGTAAAATAATGCAAAGGAGGCAACATTCCTTCGTACTTGCAGGGGAGGTAGTTTATTTGTAATGACAGAGTTGTTAATGATTCTAACAGCTTTGTTCTGAATTTTGTCTATTTGTCTTAATGCAACCTCTCCACAACCATTCCACAAGGGTGAGCAATATTCAGGCTGAGAGCGCACATGACTCTTATAAATTATAACTAACTGCTCGTATATATATATATATATATATATATATATATATATATATATATATATATATATATATATATATAGGTAGATAGATATACATAGATAGATAGATAGAAATGTATTTATATATATATATATATATATATATATATATATATATATATATATATATATATATATATATATATATATATATATATATATATATATATATATATATATATATATATATATATATATATATATATATATATATATATATATATTATATATACATATATTATGTGTCTGGCTCTTGGCATAGGCTTCACAGCCTGCTCTCAAGGCCCAGTAGTCCTCCTACATTCCATACACCTCGACATGTCTCCACTTCGGCGGTAACACCCACTGTCCATATTGAATACATGCTAGGACTGTCTCGTACAGGATTGCGGTATTGCTATTAGCGGGGTTATTTTTACGACATGTCGGCTATTCTTCTGGTAGATGCTTTTATTAAATTCAGATCCTTAAACTGTTCCATGCCCCAGCGGGGATTTTAACCTGGGTCCAGTAGCACATAGGGCTACAGGCCACCTCTCTACCGACTGAGCTACCACCTCTCCCAGTATAATATGTATGTATATATGTATGTCTATCTATCCATTTATATCCCCTACACGCTGGCTGTTTTCCGATGTCTCATGCTCCTTGCTACAGGGAATATCCGTGACAGAAAAAAATACCCTTACTTCATACCCTTATATCTGCCAAACTATGACAGTTTGAGAAGAAATTAAAGATACATAAGACTCACAAACTCTTTCTCTATCAAATGAAAGTATCTCCAAGTCTCCAGGTGCTCCCGTCGATGAGTAAGGATAAGATAAAGTTCAAAGGGTTGCAGGAAGACGCTTGCGGCTATACATGTCAACCAGCGTTGCTCCGCGCCCAAAACTGTGATGGCTATACAAGTCAGCCAGCGCACAGGGGTTAAAGAGAGAGAGAGAGAGAGAGAATGTTTTAGTCTGTACTTCGCATACTGAAATCTGAATGCTGTTCTACAAACATCTCCGGCTTTTAAGAAGCTTTTTGGTTCATTTCATGCTTGTGTACGCCTTTTCATTTTGGAGTTGGGAGAGAATTGACAAGAATCGTGCATTTGGTGCTAGTTTTTTGCAATTTGAATGCCACTAGATATGGGCATAACATTTTCAAAAACCATCGCAAGCAAGTTGGGGTCGACCTCTGGTAACCTGTGTGCACAGATTTCAATATGACCCCTACATGAAATAATCGAATTCATATACTGCCTCCCTTTAGCACTAGACTGTTGCATAATACCATTTTTCTTTCATGTTATATAATGTCAGAAATCTGTTATTGAGGTATAATTTGTTTCATGATCATTTTCAAGGTCAAGTATCATATCAAAGGTCATATTAGTCATGTACGATAATTATTTGGTAGCTTTAAGTGGAAAGTAACTTATTTAGTAACTTTAATTTCAATTTCATTTTTTTTTTTTTTTTTGCCATTTCAAGTCTGCTGGACAAGGGAAGAGATATCGATTGTTAATGGATCATGAGTTCAGAAAACCAGCTGATTTGGCACTGTGTTGTTTGTGTCAAGGAGAAGGAAAATCAAGCAAAGACTTAAGATGTTCATATAACAAGGAGTGCCATCACGATGCATATGAAATCCTAGAGAATTTTTTTAACAGTTTTGTAGAAAATGATATTACTCTACATCTGGGAGTGAATTTGAAGTGTTTAAATGATGGCTCAGGAATCGCCAACACACTTGTGAGAAACAAGACAAAGTATTATAATGAATGTCAAACTCTCTTTCTCTCTAATATGGTGCAGAGAGTACTGCAAAAGAGACAAAGAAAGAAGCATTACAGGGGAAAAGCAACAGTCAGTCTCAAGAAAACCAGGTTAAGTTTTAATGCAGGCCTTGACTTGCAAAAATCCACAATGTGTCCACTGTGACAAGTATGAAGCATTTGGTGAGGAACCAATGTATCGTGCAAGGAGTGCCAACTGTGGCAAAATTCTCTTGAAATTTGTTGTAGGACCTCAGAACTGGGTGGTTCATGCACAGCTGAATACTGCAATCAACGCTGAGGATGCAGATGCTGCGGATATTCATCATCGCCTATCATGCTATGCGAAGCTCAAGACTCTTGCTTGTGCAGCCAATTCCATGTCAGAAAATGCAACAAAGTCTTATCAGCTGCCCTATGATCCATTGGTAATTGCTCAGGTTGTAGCATTTGTCCAATTCAACCATTCTTCTAATAAGCTATCTGTTTTGAGAAGACTTTATGATCAGCATCTCTAGCTACTAGGCTCTGACTGGATTGGTGTGAATGTTTACCCCACACAGTGGCCACCCCAAACGGGATTGAGGCGTCTGGCAATAGATAGATAGATAGTTCAAAGGGCACAAATTAAAGAAACTTGAACCTGACTGGTCTCCATTCCAGGAAGATAAAGAAGTTTATATCTCTCATAATAAGACAGTCGGTGCACCTTTGGCAGAGACTGCTTGCCTTCAAGTGACTGAAGATGATGCTGAGAAAATTGTGGATGCTGGTCCCATGCTGCACAAGTATATTCTACTGCAACATATGCTTTTCAGTGCGTCATTCAACTCAATCTTTCTAAGTGAACCAGTTGTCAATCCCGTTTTGCCCCATCTAGATGTCCCTCTTAAAGGATCGAGCTCTATAGCAAAAATGGCGAAAGAGAATCCTGCCAGTATCAATGTCAGAAGTAGGGTTGCATGTACAATCTCTCAGATGATATGCAGTGATGCTGCCAAGAAGGCCAGCTAGGCCCTCAATCTCTATCAACGGAAAGAGAAAGAGAGACCCTTTCCTCTTTTTGTTGGACTGAATATTCAGGTCAACAATCGACAGAAAGGAATCATTGGCACTTTCCACACCCTGATAATTACAGTGCCATATGATCGAATCATGGATGTGAGGAAATGCCTTGCCAGAGCTGTACCAAAATGATGGGCTGATGATGGAGTAGTCATGTCAACAAACACCAAACAAAAAATTTTTGCAATCTGTGCTGTGGACAGTCTTGATGAGACAGGTACATATGAATTCCACTTAACACTGACTAGTCACCTCATTCATGACAACATGAGGGAAGACCCTCCGTCACTGACCCTGGATCTTCCTGACGGAACCATTATCAAGCTTCCTGACAACTTTACCATCGTGCCCTACACTGATGAATATGCTGGTGACTGCTGATATCACCCTTTCATCCATTGGTATTGGAGCTGGAAGGCCAACTTTCACAGAGAAACTCCAAACAAAGGTTCCTGAAGAAGCATGGTTGAAACGTCTGTACAAGGTTTTGATCGAAAGGGGTGGGGAATTGCAAGAAATGCCAGTAACCTTCTCTGGATTCTTCTATCATAGCCAATATGCTAACGATATCAGACTAAGGGCGACAGTTGGGGTTTTCCCTATCTTCTGTGAGAAAGCATCATCAATGGCCATGCAGAAGCATTCAATGCCCATTTCTTTAAGGGCAATTAACTTTGTAAATCCTGGACATCTTCAAGCAACTGTAGGTGACTGTCCCCTTTATTCACAGCAGAAGTGTCAGTGGGAACGCCCAGATTAAGTCGGTGAATCAAAGCTGGTTTGCTTCATGGGCCTCCTTCACATCGAAATGACATCCCAAGTATGTGGAGGTAATTTGTTGGCTGGATCTGGCTGGGACCGGATTTAATCCCAAGCAAACGTGTTTACGTCCGGTGTTACGGCATCTCATCTAGGTGGCAAACATGTCAAGGGGACTCGGCACTCATATCAGCTACTCTTGCATGGCTTCATGTGCTAGAGATACAGGCCTATAATGAATACTGCCAAGAGGGTTATGGACCTCATGAATCCATGGCTTTGTGGAAGAAGAAACTCATTGCTGATGCCTCAACAATCTCTTAGTAGACAACAGTAAAAGATCATCTCCTGATCAGCTGCCACTTTGTCTGAGGTCAGTGTGTTGGTGATCAGCTACAAGTCCTGAATACTTGTGATGAACTGTGACAATAGTTCTTTGCTTTTAGACCTGCAAACTATGCAGGCTGCATGCCATGATTTATGGAAGTCATGGCATGTCTATCAGATATCCATCCAAGTATCCAAGAAGCCTTTACGAAAGGGAAGTTTATTGTGCATATATATATATATATATATATATATATATATATATATATATTTATATATATATATATATATATATATATATATACATATATATATATATATATATATATATATATATATATATATATATATATATATATATATATATATATATATATATATATATATAGCCCCTTTGGCGGGGGGAACACAATCTGGCCGCACTATGGGGTGGTACTACTACTCTGCGGCCAGGTTGTGTTAGGAAGAATACTGCCACCGTATTCCCTGCATGTCGTAAAAGGCGACTAAAAGGGGAGGGGTGAGGGGACTAGGGACCCCCTCCTCTGTTTTTTAGTTCCTAAAAAGAGACAGGCCAGAGAAAGGGATGGGGGATGGAGTTATCCCCGTACCCAGAAGATTGGGTCTATGAATGTGCGTGGATGTAGTACGATTGAGGCTAAAAGGGAGGAGATAGGGAGAATGTTTGTGAGAAGAAAGTTGGATGTGTTAGCTTTGAGTGAAACGAAGATGAAAGGGAAGGGTGAGTCTATGTTTGGAAGTGTGAATGGAAGATTGTCAGGTGTTGATAGAGGAAGGGCAAGAGAAGGTGTGGCCTTGTTAGTGAGTCCGGAAGTACAGCAGTGTGTAATTGAATGGAAGGAGGTGTCATCGAGACTGATGTGGGTGAAAGCGAAATTTAAAAGTGAGTTGTGGGTGTTTGTGAGTGCATATGGGCCTGGTAGTGAAAGGGATGAAGAAGAGAGGGAGTCTTTCTGGAATGATGTTGATGAGTGTCTGCAGAGTTTTGGAGCGAATGTGAATGTGGTAATGATGGGAGATCTGAATGCTAGAGTGGGAAATGTAGCAGTTGAAGGTGTAGTTGATATGCATGGTGTGCCTGGAAGAAATGAAAATTGGGACCGAATGATAGCGATGTGTGTTGAGCGAGAGATGGTAATACGCTGTTTGAGAAGAAAGATATTTATAAGTATACATGGGTGAGACAGGAGGGTGGAAGGGTTGTTGATAGAGCTTTGATGGACTATGTGGTTGTGTCTAGGAATGTAATAGGAAGATTGTTGGATGTGAGAGTTCTGAGAGGGGAGGGTGGAGGTATGTCTGACCACTACCTGGTGGAGGGAAAGTTAAGACTAGGTAAGAGATGGGTGAGAGCTAGGAGGGTTAGGTGTGGCAGGGAGGTTTTGAAAGTGAGTGAGTTGTATAAAAGAGAGAAAAAGATAGAGTATCAGAAGAAATTGAAAGATGAGTGGAACGCAGTGAAAGATCGGGAAAATGGCAGTGTGGAGGAGGAATGGCAGTTATTTAAGAGTGCTGTGGTGGGGCATGCGGAAGAGGTGTGTGGTGTGAGACGTGTGGGTGGTGGTGTAAGAAAAGGAAGTGAATGGTGGTGCGAGGAAGTAAGTATGGCTGTGGCTGAGAAGAGACGTGCATATGAAGTGTGGCTGCAGAGTAAGGATGAGATGTCATATGAGAGGTATAAGGAAAAGAGGAATAGGGTGAGAAGGGCTGTGCATGATGCTAAAGTGGCAGCAGATGAGATGTGGGGTAGGCGGCTGACAGAGAATTTTCAACAGAATAAGAAAATGTTTTGGAAGGAGGTGAAAAGGGTGCGAGAGGGAGAGTCTGGGAAGGAAGAACGAGTAAAAGCAGAGGATGGAAGGATGTTAATTGAGATGGATGCAGTAAGGAAGAGATGAGCAGAGTATTTTGAAAGATTGTTTAATGTAGAGGAGGAAAGGGTGGCTAAGATTGTGGCGGATGGAAGGGAGCAAGGAATAAATGTGTTGGGAGAGTTGAATGATTCTTTGATCACGAAGGAGGAAGGTGAGAAGGCAGTAAAGGAGATGAAAACAGGGAAAGCTGCAGGTATGGATGGGTGTGCTGTGGAATGCCTGAAGGGTGGTGGAGTGACTATTGTTGACTGGTTAGTAAGATTGTTGAATGTGTGCTTTGTGAAAGGTATGGTGCCAGTTGACTGGGCAAGTGCTTGTGTGGTCCCGTTGTATAAAGGCAAGGGTGATAAGTATGAATGTACTAGCTTTAGGGGTATAAGTCTGTTGAGAGTTGTAGGTAAGGTGTATGGTAGAGTGTTAATTATGAGAGTTAGAGAGGGTACAGAGGGAGTAATAGGTGATGAGCAGTGTGGCTTTAGGAGAGGGAGGGGATGCGTGGATCAGGTGTTTGCGGTGAGACAAGTGTGTGAAAAGTATTTAGCGAAAGGCAAGGATGTGTTTTGGGCATTTATGGATTTAGAGAAAGCGTATGATAGAATTGATAGGGAGGCTTTGTGGACTGTTTTAAGATTGTATGGACTTGATGGTAGGTTACTAAAAGGGGTGAAAAGTTTTTATGTAAATAGTAGAGCGTAAGAGTGGGAAATGCTGTGAGTGATTGGTTTCCTGTGAGAGTGGGGCTGCGACAGGGATATGTGATGTCGCCTTGGTTGTTCAATATTTACATGGATGGTGTTGTAAGGGAGGTGAATGCAAGAGTATTAAGTGGAGGGCTGAGTCTGGTGAATGTTGATGGTGGAGAGTGGAATCTGAAGCAGCTGCTGTTTGCAGATGATACTGCACTGGTGGCTGCTTCAGAGGAGAGATTGAGACAGTTGGTAGAGGAGTTTGGAAGAGTGTGTGAAAGGAGGAAATTGAAAGAAAATGAGAATAAGAGTAAAGTGATGAAGTGTACGAGGTTGGTAGATGGTAGGGGGATGAATATAGTTTTGAATGGCGAGTTGCTTGAGGAGGTAGAGTGTTTTAAATATCTAGGGTAACATGTTGCTGTGGATGGAAGAATAGATGCAGAAGTGAAGTTTAGAATAAATGAAGTAGGAAAGGTGCTGGGAGGAATGAAAAAAGTGTTTAGATGTCGTACGCTTAGAATGGATGTAAAGAGAAGGCTGTATGAGGGTGTTGTGGTACCGACTGCGTTATATGGGGCTGAAACATGGAATATGGGTGTAGCAGAGAGGAAAAGTTTGAATGTAATGGAGATGAGGTGTATGAGGAGTATGTGTGGAGTGAAGCGTTTGGATCGAGTACGGAATGATGAAGTGCGAAGGAGAACTGGAGTTGTTCGGGAGATGGCTGGTAGAGTTGAGCAGAGGGTGTTGCGATGGTTTGGCATATGGAGAGAATGGATAATGAGCGATTGGTGAAAAAGATAACTAGATCTGATGTGAGAGGTGTAAGGCTGAGAGGAAGACCACGAATAGGATGGATGGACAGTGTGAAGAGAGCACTGGATGCGAGAGGGATGTTGTTGAGCAAGGAAGAGTGGCTGTGCGTGATAGAAATAAATGGAGAGAAATTGTGAATGAATAAGTGATGACGCAGCCCTGAGGGGATATTCTCCCGCATTTGGTTTGATCAGCTATTTCAGGTCAGGTGCGGGTAAGGGGATGAGTCTGTTATGATGTGGCAGGGGTAAACCAGCTCCGCTGTCGGGCCCTGCTGCGGATGTCACTGATTGCATTGCGCAGTTGACCCTTTGTGCGGTGTGGTGCGATGAGGATCTGTCCGTTATCCCTTTTGGGGCTAAGATGCGAATGAATGTGTTTGAATGGATGAGTAAATTGGGAGTGTGTCGTCCTGTCTCGCTTACCTCCCTTTCCTTGGGGAAAGCAGCCTAGGTATATATATATATATATATACATACAGTAAAACCTCTGTAATTCGGCATCCTTCAAATCGGAAACTTCTACAACTCGGGAAGGCTCTAAAATATTCGTTTAAAAAATCAAAATAAAAAAATTCCCAAAAATGGACAAGTGAGAGGAAGAGAGTCTGCAAAAATCCCCCCAACTCGGTAAGATGCCGAGTTGTACCGACATTCAGCAAGAGTAACCCGGGATCACGTGTGCATGGGGATGTAAACAAAGCCTGTTGTGCGCCACATGTGGGCCAGTTTTCCTTTCGTCCGCCGCCCGTGTTGCGTTCTCTCCTCATTCGCTCTGCTTGTGACTAAGTGTTACGCACTCTTAAGTGGATTGTACCTGCAGAAGCTAACCATGGCGTCTCCCAGTGCTACCCCAGTATTTAGTGAATAAGTTCTGTACAGTAATGTTTAGGTGTTTAGTCTTTAGTTCCCCAGTATAGTACAAGTCATAAATACATTACAGTATGGCCTTTATAGTGTTAATTGTGCTTTACATAGTGTACAGTGTCAAGTACAGTACAGTCAAGATGTGCCCAAAAGTGATCTTGAGCCCCCTTAACACCTCTAAAAACTACCAAAAGTCCTCTTCCATGCTTGCAATACACCCTACAACTGTGTAGAATCATGGTAAGGCAGCTTTTTTACTGTTTATTGTAAAAACGTTTAATTTTTTTCCATTTTTTCCCATTTTTTCCTTGTGTGTGTGTGTGTGTGTGTGTGTGCTGGGGGAACTTAAAGTTCATCCCTACAACTTGGCAAATAGGACAGCTCGGCAAGGCTTGCACATGTATTACGCCGAATTGTAGAGATTGTATATATATATATATATATATATATATATATATATATATATATATATATATATATATATATCTATCTATATATATATATATATATATATATATATATATATATATATATATATATATATATTTTTGTGTGTGTGTGTGTGTGTGTGTGTGTGTGTGTGTGTGTGTGTGTGAGGAAGAAGGAACTAAAGGCTAGGAGCCATTAAAACAGTCCCTTCCATGAAAGAAACAAATACAATACAAAAGAGAGCCAAATTCAAGATCCGTTGATTTCGAGATGCCTGGACACACTGCGTTTCAAAGACTGGAGATCATAGGAAGTAGGAAATACAGACACAGGGAGACAGTTCCAGAGCTGACCTGTTGCATAAATGAAGGACAGGGAGTAATAGCTAAGTCTTGCATTAGAGAGCTGGACTGAAAAGGGATGAGAGTTTGTTGCTAGACGGGTGCTACTAGCCCGTCATAGAGGTGGAGGGATGCAAGCTGACAGTTCAGAGGAGCAGTGACCATTGAAGCAGCGATAGAAAAGAGATAAAGATGTAACAGTGCAGCGAAGAGACAGAGGTTGAAGGAAGCCAATAAGAGGAGGAGAGTTAAGGAGACGAAAAGACTTTGAATCCACCCTACTGAGAAGAGCTGTATGTGGAGAGCCTCCCCACACAGGAGAGTTGTACTCTACACAGGAGCGAATAAAATCCGTGTATAAAGTCAACAACTGTGCAGGGGTAAAGAAGGTATGGAGTCGGCTTAGCACTCGTAATTTCTTGGAAGCAGATTTTACGAGAGATGCAATATGATCTTTCCAAGATAAGTCACAAGTGAATGAAAGCCCAAGCATGTTCAAGGATGATGCAGGATTGAGCTTGATAATGTTAAACATCAGTTTGTACTCCTGTCGAATATCTTGTCGGGCTGATAGATGTAAAAACTGAGTCATTGATGCATTAAAAACAAGATTATTTTTACCACAGTCAGAGATACCAGCCAAGTCAGACATTAGGTGTGCCATAGCCTCATCCCCTGTTTGTTGAAGTAACTGCTGAGATGGACGTTGCGGGAACTGAATGGAAAGGTGAAGGGTGGAATCATCAGCGTACAAGTGGATAGGGTTAGATGTACAGCTTAGAGGGCCATTGATGAACAAAAGGTAGAGAGTTGGTGACAGGACAGAGTCCTGAGGAACACCACTGTTGAAAGATCTAGGAGAAGAACGATGGCCGTCTACAACAGTAGCTATAGAACAACCAGAAGGAAGCTATAGATGAAGGCACAATTACTGTACAAGGATAGAAACCGTAGGAAGGCAGTTTGGAAATTAAAGATTTATGCCAGTCTCGATCGAAAGCGTTTGAGATGTTAAGTGCAATGGCAAAGCTTTCACCAAAGTCCCGAAAGGAGCATGACCAGGAGTCTGAAAAGTAGGTGAGAAGATCACAAGTGGAGCGTCCCTGATGGAATCCATACTGGCGATCAGAAAGAAGGTTGTGATAGGAAAGATGCTTTGATATTTTTCTGTTAAGAATAGACTCGAAAATTTTTGAGACACAGGATGATAAAGCAATTGGACGATAGTTAGAGGGTTGGGAATGGTCACCCTTTTTTGGGACTGGCTGAATGAAAGCAAACTTCCAGCAAGAAGGAAAGGTACAAGTTGAAAGACAAAGGAGAAAGAATTTACCTAAGCAGGGTTTAAGTGCACAAGCACAGTTCTTGAGGACAACAGGAGAGACTCTATCAGCCCCACATGCCTTGTTATTATTGAGGCCAGTGATGGCAGAAAATACATTAGCTGAAGAATTCTTAATGTCAGCCTTGAGGAAGTCAGAGGGGGGAAGTGATGAAGGAACAGCACCAGAATCGTCTAAGGTGGAATTGGAGGAGAAAGTCTGAGTGAAGAGATCTGCTTCATCAGTAGAAGAAATAGCTACAGAACCATCAGAGTAGAAAAGAGGAGGGAAGGATGATGAGGTAAAGTTGTTTGAAAGGTTTTTGGCGAGGTGCCAGGAGGAGCGGGAAGAATTCGAGTTGGGGAGCTGAGAGCATTAAATACGGATGAAATAATTTTTTGCAGAGCGAAGAACAGACTTAGTAAGATTCCGGGCAGAATCATAAAAATTATGTGATTCGGGGGTGGGTTGGCTCTGGTGTCTTTTATAGGCCCTCTCCTTGTTGCAGACAGCATTAGAACAAGAGTGATTAAACCAAGGCTTTCTTGCATTAGTCAAAGGATATGAGAATGGAATGTATGCTTCCATGCCCGAGAGAATAACCTCCGTAATGGGCAAGGCGCGTAGCACCCGTCTAGCAGCAAACTCTCACCCCTTTTCTGTCCAACTCTCTAATGCAAGAGTTAACTGTTACTCCAAGTCCTTCATTTATGTAACAGGTCAACTCTGGAACTGTCTCCCTCTGTCTGTATTTCCTGCTTCCTATGATCTCCAGTCTTTCAAACGCAGTGTGTCAAGGCATCTTGAAATGAATGGATCTTGAATTTGGCTCTCTCTTGTATTTTGTTTTTCTCCTGGAAGGAACAGTTTTGCGGGCTCATTGCCTTTGATTCCTTCTTACCCACATAAAAAAAAAAAAAAAAAAAAAAAAACAGAATCAAATGGCTCCCGGCCATGGAAACAATAATCATTCCAGGGAAAATCAAAGGTACTGCCTGAGGGCCTCCCAGTCCGCAGCTCCAAAGTGCTATATATATATATATATATATATATATATATATATATATATATATATATATATATATATATATATATATATATTACACCCCGTTTGTGTAACTGCTCATTTGACGAAATTGGCAGCTTGATATGCCCCTTCCGTAAAACGTGCGGTCATTTGCCCAGTTCATGAATTGAGCAGGTTTTGTTGTCCAGTTCCTTAATTGGGCAGTGTTGTGGATTGTGCGGAAAGACCACCTTTTGATCTGGCAACTCTGGTTCCATGACTTGCGCCTGTCGTTGTTTATCCAGTGGCCAGCAGGTGCTAAAGTGCTTAACTGTCGTTTGGGGGACGAGATTTCATTGCAGCTGGTGTTTATGACTATTCAGCGGTGACACTGAACATTACTGTTGCTGAATTTAAAGTATTATAGCTACATACATGAATGTGTTCTGCCTTTCCTAGGTTGATCAGAGCTTAACTGTAACTGACACATTACCATGAGCTGCGTATTCCAATTTTCAAATTTGTTGTAAACCGAATTCAAGAAAAAAGCTGTTTCGATTATTAGGGAAGGTAAAACTGGAAAAAACATTAGAAAGTGATGATTACTATGTTTTCCGATTTTACAGACTGGTAAGCTCTGGAGGAACTGATAAAGTTGCAGAGAAAAAATGACAAGTATATGGGAACAAAAGAAACTGCTTTGAATGTGACTGTTCAGCACCATGTTGCAAGTGGCCCTGCTGGAGAAAGGAAGACATACTACTAGGTAGCAGGGCAGTATGTAAATACACCTCGTGCCCTCATTGCAGAACTCATCAAACACTGTGAACGCTGCACCGAAAAACATTGTCTCAAAGAAACTAGTTCGGGTGTTTTTGTCCGTCGTCTCTCTGCAAAAGATGTAATTGAGCGTGGCCAAGACGATTTTGTGATTATACAGAGCATGAAAAAATGTAATGTCAGCTACATTATGCATTTTGTACTGTGGATTACCTGACAAAATATTATTTCATTTGGCCAATTCGTGACCAAACTTTGCAGCTGCCTGCAAGAAGAACTTCGTTACAACAGTGCCTGTCACAGCCACATGTCATGCGAAAATGCTTACTGAATGTTTCAAATGAGTAATGTTTTTCCAGACTATGATGATTTTAGTTGTGACAAAGTTATTCCTTTCGGTATATTTTATCATGCTTGAATATAGTAAATAAAATTTAATTGTTTTTTAAATGATGTACTAGTAATAAAACGATGGACTATTTGTTTTATATGAGCCACTGTAGTGAGCTTAGATATATAAAATACATAATATCAATAAAAACAGCAATGTCATGACCCTCGAACAGAAAAATATTAGTTGACTAGAGGTGAAGTGAAAGCCACTACAGGAAATGGGCTGGGAAAATATTGCCCTTTTCAGGAGCTAGGTAACAAAAGTTGTTCAACTCATGAATTGGGCAAATGACTGCACGTTTCACGAAATGGGCAATCTAACTGCCCATTTCGTGAAATGAGCAATTTAAACAAATGGGGTGTAATATATATATATATATATATATATATATATATATATATATATATATATATATATATATATATATATATATATATATATATATTACAATAATCTAGTTTAAACAGGAGCTAAGATATGACATTCCCATTATACTGTAGTGGTCATATTGGATTTTGGGCAAGAAGATCATAACAGGTCAACCCCAAACTTACTTGCATTGGTTTTTAGAATCCTCATGCCCATACCTTACAGCATGCCACACTGTAAAAACTTGGCACCAAGTGCACACTTAGTCACAATGAAGGTATATTCCATCCCCGCTATTATGACTAATGAAGAAAGAAAAAAGGACGAAGAATGAAGAACAAAATTGTTTTCTTTACAGCCCGATGTTGCGACTCCATAAGTTACTGGGGCTTTATGAGAAGCTTTGTACTTAAATACCGAATGTCCTTTGATCAGTATTCCTAAATAACAGCTTTCAAGAGTTTTAGTGCAATCGCCACCAAATCTTATTCGTTACATACTGTACAATTATATACCTGCGCCACTCTTAGAGGAAACGACCTGAAAGTGAGATCATTCCTGTACATACACTCAAACAACAATAAACATATAAATGGCTTACATACATGTGACCAATATAATATGCTTACACACATTTTCAATATCCCACATACTGATTTTAACTTACGACTGATAGCAAATTTTAAATACCATATCATCATTAGTATCCACCGCTGAAAAATTAAACTGCAGAATAAAGTTAAAAAGCTGTGAACACATTAAAAATTCCTAGACTGTTAACTGGGAAACCTTTCAGTGAAACCATCTGATGAACCTGTGACAGGAATGGCACTGGGAAGTCTCACTCCGGGTGGGGAAAAATCTCGCTACTCCACTGGTGGGAGGGGTAACCTGAGTCGGTTCAGATTCTTGTGGGTGGGGATGGAGTAGGCATAATAGGCTGGAAATTGTGGTGGGTGGATGAGCAGGGCAAAACGAGTACACCTTTTCAAGACTGGCGCTGTTTGAGGCACGGCGTTGACAGTGAAAACAAGATTTTTCTGTAGAAACTTTTGGGAAAGCATGAAAAATATGGAAGGGCGTATATGAGTGGGTGGGATGGGTTGAGATGATGGTGGGTGGTGGAGCAGCCATGGGATAATTCACCAGAGAAAATAAGTGGTGTAGGACGAATGGTAGGGACGTGGAGAAGGCTTAAATTAGAGTTTTCTCCAAGCAACATAACAACAGCTTCAAATAAGAAGCGGTGCCAAGCCACAGCAAACCCGTCCCCGGCAGTCATTTTAGTGCTGACGTATAAACACAACAGGATATCTAGTCAAAGATATCGCATTTCAAATTTGGAGTAAGTCGGGTGAAAACTGACGATTTTATGCCATTCGAAATTTTAGACCTGACCCACCTGACACTGAACCCCCTACCGCTAACTGGGGGATGACCCCCCTACCCCCGATGTAATGTGGCATACTATAGGATGCAGATTTGAAAGATGCACCCTTGGGTTTTTCTTTCATGTCGTTATGACGAGTTTGAAAGGAGTTATGGTGCAAAAACGATTTTTTTTTTTTTTACATTTTTTGGGCCTATAGCCTAGGTCTTGGCCCATTTTGGCGTACAACTTATCAGGTGATCAAAAGGTCATAACCCATCATCCTGTAATTTTAATCAGTATCGCACTAGTAGTTTTTTGCGTTCAGTTGTTAACAGATAGACAGACAGACAGACAGACAGACAGACAAGCAGAAAAACTAACAAACAGACAAACAAGAAGCGGTGCCAAGGCACAGCAAACTCGTCCCCGGCAGTCATTTTAGTACTGACATACAAACACAACAGGAAATCTAGGCAAAAGATGTCACATATCATCTATCTATCTATCTATTGCCAGACGCCTCAATCCCGTTTGGGGTGGCCACAAACAAATCGCTTCCAAGTCGCCCTGTCACCAGCCATTTCACTGCCCTGCTCCCAACTCACACCCCCCTCTCTCATATACCTCTCCACCCCATCCCTCCATCTCATCCTCGGCCTCCCCCACCCTCTTCCCCCTCCACCTCACTCACATACACTCTCTTCGTCAGTCTTTCACCCTCCATCCTCTCCACATGGCCAAACCACCTCAGTGTGTTCCTCATAACGCTTCCTATCACACCCACATCCACACCACAACGCTGCTTTATATCCTCATTCGTCAGCCTGTCTCTCCATGTGACTCCACAGGCTCCTCTTAAATAACTCATTTCCACTGCTCTCACTCTTGACTTGTGTCCTTCCAACAACGTCCAAGCTTCACTTCCGTACGTTAGAGTTGGTATCACAATACTGTCATGTAGTAACTTTTTCACTTCCATTCTCACTTCCCTGTTTCTTATCACTGCTTTCAAAGAACCAGCAACCTTTCTTCCCTGCTGTACCCTTTCAAGCACTTCACCCTCCAAACCTCCATCCTTACTCAACACACTAACCAAGTACTTAAACATACTCACATTTTCCAATTCCTCACCATCCAACCTCGCTGTACATTCACTGACTTCACCTCTCTCAAAGACCATCACTTTACTCTTCCCTACATTCACCTTTAAATTCTGTTTCTTACACACTCTCTCAAACTCCTCCACCAAGCCTTGCAGCTCCCCTTCGTCTTCACTCAACAAC
This sequence comes from Coenobita brevimanus, assembly GCF_032717465.1. Classification (NCBI taxonomy): domain Eukaryota; kingdom Metazoa; phylum Arthropoda; class Malacostraca; order Decapoda; family Coenobitidae; genus Coenobita; species Coenobita brevimanus. The sequence goes on along the minus strand of NC_137053.1, from coordinate 20,777,740 downwards.
ACAGTATCATCTGCAAACAACAGTACAGGGAGTTTCCAAACATTATCCTCTCTCACCAGGGCCACTCCAACATCCACCTTGTACCTCTTTTATTACCCCATCCATGTACGGATTGAACAACCATGGAGATATGACACATCCCTGTTTCAACCCAACTTTCAAAGAGAAAAATTCACTTAGTTCACCATCCACACGCACTGCAGCCTTCGCACCATCATACATACTCTTCACAGCATTCAACAACTTCCCATCTACTCCATATATTCTTAACACTTTTCACAATCCTTGTCTATCCACCCTGTCATATGTTTTCTCCAAATCCATGAAAGCCACATACAACTTCTTTCCCTTCTCTAGAAACTTTTCCACTAAAGATCAAAGAATGAATATCTGATCTACACAACCTCTTCCTTTCCTAGAGCCTCCCTGTTCTTCTCCAACTAATTTCTCTGTTCTTTCTCTAACTCTGTCAATAAGTATCCTACCATACACTTTTCCTATTATACTAAGAAGACAAATGCCCCTATGATTACCACACACTTCTTTTTCCCCTTTTCCTTTGTACAAGGGAATAATTATACCTGACTTCCAATCCTCCGGGACTCTACCTTCCTCCCAGGCCAATCTTCACATCCTCCACATCCATTCTACCACTATCTCTCCCCCATGCTTCAGCATTTCACCACACACGATTTAACTTCGGTTAAATCGGGTGAAAATTGACGACTGTAAGCCCATTTGAAATTTAAGGCCTGACCGCCCTACCGCTAGCTGGAGGGTGACCCCCCTGATGTAATGCGGCATGTTATAGGATGTAGATTTGAAAGATGCACCCTTGGGTTTTGGTTTCATGTCGATATGACGAAATTGAAAGAAGTTATTGCGAAAAAACTATATTTTAAATCACATTTTTGGGGGCTACATCCTGGGCCTTGGGCCAAATTGGCCCAAAAGTTTATCAGGTAATCAGATGGTCATGGCCCATCATTGCTGTAATTCTAGTCAAAATAGCACTAGCAGTTTTCGCATAAAGTTGTTAACAGACAGACAGAAAAACAGACAGAAACCGAGTGAAAACAATACCCTTACCAGAGCCCCTCCGGGGCGGTGACAGGTAAATAAACACGTGCCTCTTTCATAAACAAGGGTTCCTATTTTTTTTAGTTAATATTCTACGCATTTTGGGGAAACAATTTAGCTTGCGCCGACTCCCACCGCACCCTCTGCCCCTCTCTCTCTGATGTTGTTACTCAAGCTACAGTAATCCTGTTCTGTGTGATGTATTTTTCTATCTTTCTCCTTTTAAAATAAATTTCCAAACGACTGCTGTACATTCGGTTCATAACGGACGTTTTGGTTGTTAAAATTAAAACACACATATTTAACCTCTAACTAACGTTGGCGATTCTCCTTTTTCATTCACAGTCAAAGTTCTTTGTTCTGTTTAGACAGCTTCGTTGGAAGTGAAGGAACTGAAGGAATCTAGTGGACATGCCGCTCTTGATGATGATGTTTGCAAGACAACAGAGAGAGTTACATAATTAATCCAAATTTCATCCAGCCCCCACACAGCCTCCCTCTGTCATAGACATCAACATCCTCACCAGCACCCATCTGCTCATACCCGGATCCACCTAAAGACCCACATTCTCATCGACACCAACACACACCCCAATATTATCACCCACCTCGACACCCACGCCCAACCGGATCCACATGCCCACATCCTCATCCACATGCACATCCATGCCCACATCCACATCCACTGTAACACCCACACTCAGTGACCCTTCCAAGCCACTTCAGCACAACAGCTTGACAGTCTTGCTACGAGCCATTCAATTTTCAGGGCGTCTTATCTGAATTGCCTCTTCCCTATTGATATTCATGAAGTAAAATGATGGTGAAAATTACAGTAAATGAACTACTCATTTTCGTTGGCTGTTCTCTCTCCTTCTTCTTGATTACCACCGTCACTGAAGGTGGAAGGAGACAATCGCTGTCTCTCATCTGCATGCCATATGTTTTATCTTCAAGATAATTTAGCAACAGACAACGACTTTTTAGAAATCTGGTGACTACCCTCATTCCAGCTAGAACTCACTATCTCTAAAGGTAACTTTTCAGGAATATCGAACTTTGGGGGATGAGATAATACTGCATACAGAACAATACCATGAAGATTTTTTTTCTTGTTAACCATCAGTTCGATGCACAAATAGGCACTATATTAACATATCATCATGGCACATCTTGATCGCCTCTTTCCATCATAGTACCTCAAATTTCATACATTTTCTTTGAACTCACTCCGTCGAACCATCTTGCCCCCACATACAGACCTCGGACATTTTGTTAACACCATTTCCAGCATTCAGGTCCCACGCCATTCTGATTTTCCTCAATATCTTATAAACTATTTTGTTGGATCTCAGTATCAATACCCAGGTGCACTAGTATATGTTGACGAATACATACTGGAACATTTGTAAAGCAATAGATAGTAGTTTTTGCTGCACTAGAGGGCAACATTTGAAAAAAAATAAATAACATAGAAGGCGCTAATGCTAGGGAAAGAAAATTTTGCTAAAAGAAGCCTGCAACCAAGATACATCACTCCTGAAAATTTCAAGATACCATCTTGAACGGTCTTTGAATGCCGGCCTCCTAGGTCTCTCTTCCCCCCTTTCCTCCCCTCAAAAAGAAATGATAGCTACAGTATCAAAAAAAATCAAGAGAAAGTGGAGTTCTTAACTAGAATTCAGAAAATCTATCTATCTATCTATTGCCAGACGCCATAATCCCGTAAGGGGTGACCATTTGACTCTGAGTTAGTTGTTTTACGGGGAGGGGGCACTAACCCTCCACCAACCCACTTGTTGACACTTAGGGAGCACGTATGGTTTGGTTATATGGTTACCACCCAGCGTTGCAAATGGTTTCTTGGCTTACAGGAAACCATTTGGCTTGTCACTCAATGTAAAGCCACCTGTAAAGGAAAAGCAATAAGAAGTGACAGGAGAGATGGGAGAAATAGGAAGAGAGGAGGGAAGGCACAGAAAAAAGAATGATAAAGGCCAAGCAAGAATTTTTATTTTTATTTATTTTTTTTTTTGCTGAAGCGATATTCAAAGAGCTCCACATCCCATACTAAAAAAAAAAAAAAGAAAAAAAAAAATCCACACTTGTACATCAGATATGGTGAACAGTCTTTGAAATACACATAGTACTAAGAGTGGATGTGGTAAATGGTGAGTTATTAATAATACATCACAAATTGAATGTGCAAAGGTAAGTGTCACAAATTAGCATTTTTAGCATTTTGAGAAACTTTTTGATGGTAGGTACACATATCGTCAAAAAATGTAAAAAAATATTTATTTGTCATAACTGCTGTTATGAAAGTTTAAAAAGCAGACACTCTTAGAATTCTGAATATATTTTTGTTATCATTGTAGACCTAAAATTAAAGGATTTTTGGTACGTCTCCAAATATTGTAGGGATTTTGACCTGTGACCTTGTAATCATGGTCATTCATACACTGCAAATCATGTTCACTTATGACCCACTACCTTTCCACCAAGTGTGGTCAAAATCGGCTAAATACTTTCCTATTGAGCACTTTCAGGCATGAGGTGGCCATTTTAATTTTCTTCAGTATCTCAAAAAGTATTTGTTGGATGTCAGTATCAATACCCAGGTGCACTAGTACTGTAGATGTTGATAACCACATACTGGAATATTTGGAGTGCAATCGATTCATTAATTTTTCCTGCACGAGAGAGAAAATATTGAGAAAATAACATAGAGGGTGCTAGTGATAGGGATAAAAATTGATCTCTCCCTCCCCCCAGAAAAAAGAAAATCTACAATATCAATAAGAACACCAAATGTGAAATTCGTAATCATGATGATCATGATAATAATAATAATAATAATAATAATAATAATAATAATAATTATGATAGTAATAATAATAATAATAATAATAATAATAATAATAATTATGATAGTAATAATAATAATAATAATAATAATAATAATAATAATAGCATTAGTAGTAGTTGTAGTAGTAGATGTAGTAGGAATAAGTATATGATAACTAGAATTCTGATATTGCTGAAGCAATATTCAAAGAACTCCACCTTCGAGATAATAATGCCACAATCAAGAATAAAACGACAGAAAAAAAAAATCCACGCTTATTCATCAAATATGGTGTACAGTCTTTCAAATATACACAGTATTAAGAGTCAAGGCCATTCATACTATGCAGATCATGTTCATTCATGACCCACTACATATCCACAGAGTTTTGTCTGAATCGGTCAAATGCTTTCCGATTAAACAATTTCATGCATGAGGCAGGCATTTTGATTTTTTTTTTAAATATTTTAAAAAGTATTTGTTGGATCTCTGTATCAATACACAGGTACCATCGTGGACAAAATTATCAATGCATCCACCTGACAGAGAATCGTGAATTGTGTTGGTAACATTGTTGGCCCCCCCCCCTTTTCCTCCCTCTCTCAAGTCACGACCCCTCCTCCCTCTCCCCCTTTCTTTCCCGTCTCGCGATAATAAGCCCCTCCCATAGTTTAGCCCCCCACCAACACAACCACGGGCCACAAATCACACCATAACCCCCCTTCTCTCTCTCTCTCTCTCTCTCATCGAATGTATTATATCTTTAATGCTTTTTTGCCAAAACCTCTTCGTAAAATGAAATATTACATCGTAAAACTAGAATGGCACTCATTAGGGCGCATACCTCCGTCAAGGCCCAACATGCAGCTGGGAAAAAAAAAAAATCACCCCTGTTTAAATCCGCTAAATCCGGAATTTTATATGGACCAGCGACAAATTGTACACATTCGTAGATACCAACATCCTAAATATGCCTGATTTTTTCATCGATCCACGCAATATTCACTGAAAAATTTACGAAAATGTCGAAAAACGCCCTATCTCGCCATGTTAAAGAAATAAAAAAAAAACTGGATCCGCACCTTTACCCGGATCCGCACCAAAATTAAATGGAGTTTATTTTGGGCCAAGGACCATTCTTCTACCAAGTTTCGTGGAAACCCGTCCAGTAGTTTTTGTGTAATCTTGCTCACAAACAAACAAACAAACAAACAAGAAACGGACAGGGGTGAAAACATAACCTCCTTGACGGAGGTAATTAGCATTATGTTATATATTTCCCGTTCACATTTGTCATTTTATTAAAACCTTGAAGAATATAAAGTTTTATGAGCCGTTCGAAGATGAAAGTCTGTTTACCAAACATTATTTTACCTAAGTCTGATTCGATTGAGACATAACTTTACTTATGCATTCTCATATTTCAGTGCAGTAATAACGACCTGAGGCACTATATTCTAACATCTGTAGTAAACCTGCATTTCACTGTTAAAGCTTATATAAGGTCCAAAAGCCTAAATAGTTACACACACACACACACACACACACACACACACACACACACACACACACACACACACACACACTTCTCACGCTTTCGTAGACACACGCGAAAGGGGTCCAAGTATGGCTGAACCTGTCGTGTAACAGCAATAAAAAAAAAATGGTTATCATTAATTGAGTTTCATTTACCTCCAGATTACTAATACACCAAAAGTTCTGGCTATAGAAATTGAATCGTTAGCCAAAGTGTTTGTTATGTTGCCTTTGGCATCACTCATTTCCATCTTTCATTCACCAAATACTTTATCCCCCAGCTAGTTTATGTTACAGTTGCATATTTATTTAAAGAATTAATGATAATAATTATTGGGATGAATATATTTACAATTCCATCAAAATCAATACGGCTTTATTTTATCATAACAACATAAATGTTGGTAATGGCGTGGGTGAAAAGACTAATACAGTATGAAACTGGAATATTTTGAATGGGACAGCGAACAGAAATTTTTAAATAAAAGAACATGAGGCGTCAGAGATCTGTAAGACAAAGCAGACGAAGGATGGAAGAAAAGAACAACTCTACGACAATCAGCAGAATACGAAGGAATATTCTTGGTGCCCATGCTTATAAAACGAATGCACTACATAACTGGTAAGTTTCCTTGACTCTGTGTAATGATATTTGCCCAAATAATTATAGTTGAAAGGAGTCAAGATTGAATAATGATACTGCTACAACAACAACAAGTACTACTACTACTATTATTACTACTACTACAACAACAACAACAACAACTACTACTACTACTACTACTACTACTACTACTACTACTGCTACTACTACTACTACTGTTAATGATGATGATAAATGATAATAATAATAATAATAATAATAATAATAGTAAAAGTAATAATAATAATAATAATAATAATAATAATAATAATAATATTAATAAATGAATAGAATATTATAAATAATACTAATAATAAACACAACAAATAACATTACCGCAGATTTGTTATTTATGGTAACCTCCATACGATATTATGTAAATTAAAAGTTTTCTTTCGTTTTGATAACACTAATTGTGCATTATCAAGTGAAAGGTTAAACTTTTCTGTAGAAAATGATGACCTTGAACAAGACGAAGGTGAAACAATGGTATCCGAATGATTGTTTGAGAGTTATAGTGGACTGGGATGGTGTTGGGGTGGGTGGGAGGTGGATCGGAAAGCTTCATTAAACCGAGCTGATGTCGTTCTCTCTCGTCGGAGAAAGACTAGACTAGAGGATTCGATAATATGTAACAAACTCCAGCATTTGTATACCGTATTCACAGCATGTACGATGTTGAGAAATATAATTAGCCAATTTATAAAGAAATATACTGATGCAAAACAAATATTATAAAATTTAGAAACAAAATAACATCTCAGAAATATGTACAGTCACTCATAAAAGAAACGACCCCCCCGGCCAAGACACCTTTCAACCAATATGATATCGGTCCTGGTAACACTGTAAATGACGTCAGGTGTGTGGGTGTGAAGCTGCGTTTGGGGGAAGTTCATTCAAAGTTCATTCCAAGTGTGTCGAGCCCATTCATTTAACCCTTGAGGCCGGGGGTTTCATTTGCATCATGTGCGGCATTAATGCATAAATGTTTCGGGTATGGGATTGTGTTATCGCCTGAAAGTTCTTTGTTCTTGTAGCATAAAGTTAATTTTGTGTGAAGGACAACATAACAAGTCAGATATAAAGTATGTTTGACTCGAAATGTGGATTGAAGCAGTGTTTCGTGCAGATTAACTCCGCCCTCCTCTCAAACACCCCTCCTCATCCCCCCATATGGCTGACGTCAAATACACTGTTACCAACACTGAGTACCCCGAGTTATATTGCCTCTAAGGCAGGGGGGTTCTTTCTTTTATGAGTGACTGTACCACCGTTTATTCATACGGTGGTGTCCATAGCGCCCTTAGTTTAAGGATGTGTTACAGGGTAAACCAAAAGTATCCTCTCACTGTAGCACATAGCGATAATCGAACCTGGAACATTTCAGCTGTGAGTTTAACACTTAATAAGTCTACCACACCAGTGTCTAAAAGTGTAAATCTAATCTTTTTGGAGGACAGCCTTGTTCTAAAAATATATATGCGGTCTTTCAAGATTTTGTCTTATGGACTGTTTGGGTCTAAGGTGTTTTAGTTAAAATATCCATACAATAATACGCTATTAAGGTTCTGAATTATAAAGGACAACATTAATATTGCTTGTATTTGATAATTCCTTTTATATTAAATATTCACAAGGTTCCTTAGCCGTTACATCTATACATTACTTAATGATCCATAAAGATGTTAGTGTCTTGAATAGTCTCGTTCGTTGGTGTTTAGTTTAATGATGTGGGAACGAAACTGTTCATTGAATAAGACGCTACGATTATGAGGTTGTATTAAATAATCCCCATTCATGGCCTACCTGAGGATCGACCCCGGGCCTCTCCTCTGCGATTCAGAAATTCTCCAACTCCGCAACAATACCTCATTCCAGAATAGTTTACTCTGTAACTCTTACTTGAGAGAGAGAGAGAGAGAGAGAGAGAGAGAGAGAGAGAGAGAGAATGTGTGTGTGTGTGTGTGTGTGTGTGTGTGTGTGTGTGCGCACGCGCGTGCGTGCGTGTGTGTGTGCCTGCGTGTGTGTGTGTGTGTGTGTGTGTGTATGTTGTGTGTGTGTGTGTGTGTGTGTGTGTGTGTGTGTGTGTGTGTGTGTGTGTGTGTGTGTGTTGGGAGGTGGACGTTACTCCATGAACAAGGAGCGGGGTTTCTGGTAGCGAGGAGGAGTGCAAGAGGGTGAGGGAAGAGGAGAGATGGAGGGAAATACAGTGTTATCACAAGAGACCTAACTCTTGTTTTCTGCACCTGCGTCAGTACTTATGTCCACGATAGTAAACTAGTTTATGTTGACGACTACATACTGGAATATTTACAAATCAATCGATTCAGTACTTTTTGCCGCACAGGAGGACAAAATTAGAAACAGAAATAACATACAGGGCGCTGCTGGTAGGATTATTTTGTGTGTTTGCCAAAGGAAGTCTGCAATAAAGATACCTCATTCTTGAAAATTTCAAGTCTCTGTTCGAACGGTCTTAGAATGATAGTCTACTAGATCTCCCTCCCCCAAACATATATATATATATATATATATATATATATATATATATATATATATATATATATATATATATATATATATATATATATGTAAGAAAATGTTCTGGAGAGAGGTGAAAAGAGTAAGACAGGGTGGAAGTGAAGTTAGCAGGGGAGTGAAAGACAAAAATGGTAGATTACTAGTGGAGAAGGGAGAAAAAGTGAGCAGATGGAGAGAACACTTTAAGGAATTGTTGAACATAGAGGATGGAAGTAATGCGAGTATAAGTGGCTGGGGAATGGCTGGGAGAAGGAGGGAGGTGAGAAGACAGGAAGAAATCAGTAGGATACAAGTTGTGGAAGCAATGAAGAAAGTTAAATCAGGGAAAGCCCCAGGAATTGATGGAGTGTGTGGTGAAATGCTGAAGCATGGGGGAGGGATAGTAGTAGAATGGATGTGGAAGATGTGCAGCTTGGCCTGGGAGGAAGGTAGAGTCCCGGAGGATTGGAAGTCAGGTATAATTATTCCCTTGTACAAAGGAAAAGGGGAAAAAGAAGTGTGTGGTAATAATAGGGGCATTTGTCTTCTTAGTATAATAGGAAAAATGTATGGTAGGATACTTATTGACAGAGTTAGAGAAAGAACAGAGAAATTAGTTGGAGAAGAACAGGGAGGCTTTAGGAAGGGAAGAGGTTGTGTAGATCAGATATTCATTCTTAGATCTTTAGTGGAAAAGTTTCTAGAGAAGGGAAAGAAGTTGTATGCGGCTTTCATGGATTTGGAGAAAGCATATGACAGGGTGGATAGACAAGGATTGTGGAAAGTGTTAAGGATATATGGAGTAGATGGGAAGTTGTTGAATGCTGTGAAGAGTATGTACGATTGTGTGAAGGCTGCAGTGCGTGTGGATAGTGAACTAAGTGAATTTTTCTCTTTGAAAGTTGGTTTGAAACAGGGATGTGTCAGGTCTCCATGGTTGTTCAATCTGTACATGGATGGGGTAATAAAAGAGGTACAATGTAGGGTAGTGGATGTTGGAGTGGCCCTGGTGAGAGAGGATAGTGTTTGGAAACTCCCTGTACTGTTGTTTGCAGATGATACTGTGTTGTTGAGTGAAGACGAAGGGGAGCTGCAAGGCTTGGTGGATGGGTTTGAGAGAGTGTGTAAGAAACGGAATCTAAAGGTAAATGTAGGGAAGAGTAAAGTGATGGTCTTTGAGAGACGTGAAGTCAGTGAATGTACAGCGAGGTTGGATGGTGAGGAATTGGAAAATATGAGTACGTTTAAGTACTTGGGTAGTGTGATGAGTAAGGATGGAGGTTTGGAGGGTGAAGTGCTTGAAAGGGTACAGCAGGGATGAAAGGTTGCTGGTTCTTTGAAAGCAGTGATAAGAAACAGGGAAGTGAGCTTGGAAGTGAAAAAGTTAGTACATGACAGTATTGTGATACCAACTCTAACGTACGGAAGTGAAGCTTGGACGTTGTTGGAAGGACACAAGTCAAGAGTGAGAGCAGTGGAAATGAGTTATTTTAGAGGAGCCTGGGGAGTCACATGGAGAGACAGGCTGACGAATGAGGATATAAAGGAGCGTTGTGGTGTTGATGTGGATGTGACAGGAAGCATTATGAGGAACACACTGAGGTGGTTTGGCCATGTGGAGAGGATGGAGGGTGAAAGACTGACAAAGAGAGTGTATGTGAGTGAGGTGGAGGAGAGAAGAGGGAGGGGAAGGCCGAGGATGAGATGGAGGGATGGGGTGGAGAGGTATATGAGAGAGGGGGGTGTGAGTTGGGAGCAGGGCAGTGAAATGGCGGGAGACAGGGCGACTTGGAGGCGATTTGTTTGTGGCCACCCCAAATGGGATTGAGGCGTCTGGCAATAGATAGAATATATATATATATATATATATATATATATATATATATATATATATATATATATATTTATATATATATATATATATATACTATATCTACAATATCAATAAGAACTCCACAGACAGTGGAGTTCTTAACTGAAATTTTGAAATTGCTGAAGTAATATTCAAAGAACTCCACATTCCAGGTGATAATGCCACATTCCAGATTAGAATGACAAACATACACACACACACACACACACACACACACACACACACACACACACACACACACACACACTTGTACATCAGGTATGGTATACAGTCTTTGAAATATACACAATATTAAGAGTAGATGAGGTAAATGGTGCATTATTAATGATAAACTGAATGTGCAGAAATAAGTATAAGGATTTTTGTCCTAACGAAGATCTATATGTGAGAACCTAGATCCTAATATCGTCAAAACGCGTCAAAAAAATAATCATTTGTCATGACTGCTTAAAAAAAATCAAAGTAGACACTCCTAGGATTCTGAAAATATATCATAGCAGACCTAATAGTAAAGGACTTTTGATATGACTCAAAATTTTGAGTGGATTTTGGCCTTTGACCTTGAGATCACAATTAAGGTCATTAATTATATGCACATCATGTTCACTCAAGGCCCGCTTCATTTCCACCGAGTTTGGTCAAAATCGGCCAAATTCTTTCCGATTTCGCACTTCCCGCCATGAGGCAGCTATTTTGTTTTTCCTAACATCTCAGAAAGTATTTGTGCACTAGTACACTAGTATATGTTGACGACTACGTACAGGAACAATTGCAAAGCAATCGATTCAATTTTTGCTGCGCAAGAGAGCAAGAACTAGAAAAATAACACAGACAGCACTAGTGCTAGGGGAAAAAAATTTGCCAAAAGAAGCATGGAACCAAGAAAAGACACTCCCGAAAAATATAAGTCTCTATCTCAAATGGTCTTGGAATGCCAGCCGTCAAAATCTTTCCCTCCCCTAAAAGAAATACTATCTACAATATCAATAAGAATCCACAGAATGTGGAGTTCTTAATAATAAAAAAGGATGATATTGATGATGATGATGAATTATATATTCGTCATTTTTATGCTTCTTTTCTTACCAAACCAACCCATCAGGCTCACAATAACTCCCACACCCATACAACACCTCAGCCACCAATTGTCTCTGTTTTCCCCTTTACATTCCTTTGTATTCATAATATTAGCAAATCGTAAACAGCATCCGATTCATGGCATGCACAAATAGGCATCCCTCTCTAAACTTGACCAATTGCATGATCCATGTTTGTCATCAGTTTCGGTACAAATGTAATCGGTGGAGGTAAACATGGGTGGCCATTTCCCCTGTCTACCGTGTAAACACGATTATAGAATACCATTTCAGGAATATTTGATTAAGAGATGTAACTGCCTTTACAGTATTTACCGACATAACGACAGTAAGACAAAATGATTTTAAAAAATGGAAAGCTCGATTAAGTATCATTTGTCTTAAGGAGTCTTAAGTGAGAAATTTTTGCATAAACAGCTGCATGGAAAATCATTCATAACAATTGTAAAACAAACCGTCAATTAACTGGCTTCTCTTTATTTTGTGACTACTCTGAACTTTGTATTAAGTGATTTTAGTTCTCTTAATCATGTGAGATTTTATTTTTTGCGTATTCTTCGTGCTTGCAGGGCATCCATTAGAGAAAAGTCATAAAGACCATGTCTAAACCTTCAAATTCGAAACATTCATCCTGATCTGGATAAAATCGATTGGCGATAATAATCATGTTATCTGTATACTGTATATTTAAAATAGAATATTTGTCTATCTGACTGCCTGTTCTCTATGGAAATCGAAGGGATGCACCCTTCTAAACAGCTCAAACAAGTGTAATCTTTTATATCGAATTTAGATATGTACATTGCAGTTGCTAAAGTGGTGCCCCTGATGGCCATGATTAAAACTAATAAGAAAAGATCATAGTGGAAACATGGTAAAAAAAAATTAATAAATACTGCACAGCAGTGTTTCTGTTATCTTTCTTTCTTTTTCTTTTTCTTTCTTTCCTTTTTTTTTTTTTTTTTTTTTTTGCTCCGATACCCCCAGGTTCAACTCCAAGTCCACGTTATACTCCCAGTCTGGTATTATTACTCCTTTCACATTCAATTTCCTGCAAAAACACGAAAGAGAATGGTTATGAACAAACAGCTGAATTCTATAGATACTTTTGATTTTGTTTTCAACAAAATAACATTCATATACAAATTATTTTCTGTATTTTCCATACACGAAGTTAATTTTTTTCAGGATGCCTTTCTGGATACCCCCAAGAACCCATTTTGGTACCCCCCTGGGGGTATCGAGGCACTACTTTAAGAACACTTGCAGATTTTTTTTTTTTTTTTTTTTTTACTTGTACAACCATATCATTCTTACTAAAACAGGTAGGATTGGTGGATGAATTGGTGGGGTGGGCAGGGCGTTGGGGAGACTGGGCAGGGTATTGTGTGTCTGAGTAGTTGGAAAATAGGGCCATGGAAGGAATAGGTCCATCACGAATATTTCCCCAGAGAAATGAGCGCAAGGAGGAACATAAATTCATTGGTTAAAATGGCATTCTGGCAGGTATCTCCCACAGGAGTGCAGGGTACCGGGCAATGCCAGGTGTGCACGATCATAAAGTTTTACCGGGGCAACGCTTGGTACCCCTGCTAGTTCAGAATGCTGAGACAGATTGTTGAGGTTAATGCATTCGGAATAAGTGTTGCATTTTGATACATTCTGTCGAATATTTCACGAATTAGTCAAACCTTTGCTGCTAGAATGGTTGACTGCGTGAAGGTCGTATTACCGACTAAAATATATAGAAAAAATATGAGTTTCTCTTATTAACTACCATTGTATTATTGTTATCAACGAAGTGTACCGTACGTTCTTCAAAATTATACTAAAAAATGATCAACTGCAAGAGCTCCTCATGCAGTCATCAGTGTTTTACGTTACTATAAAGTGCATTGGCTTTCAAAGTTATGCAGAAAAAACAACATTAACAGTAAAAGTTCCAGTCATTAAAGCAACAAACTGCCTCATCCAAATTTACAACCATCTATAATTCTCTCTTTATGAGTGGACTCCCCTGAGCTGATTAAATAGTGCTGGGATAGCCAACAATGGCTAAATAATAATAATAATAATAATAATAATAATCTATCTATCTATTGCCAGACGCCTCAATCCCGTTCGGGGTGGCCACAAGCAAATCGCCTCCACGTCGCCCTGTCCCCCGCCATTTCACTGCCCCGCTCCCAACACAGACCCCCCTCTCTCATATACCTCTCCATCCCATCCCTCCATCTCATCCTCGGCCTACCCCTCCCTCTTCCCCCCTCCACCTCACTCACATACACTCTCTTCGTCAGTCTTTCACCCACCATCCTCTCCACATGGCCAAACCACCTCAGTGTATTCCTCCTAACGCTTTCTATCACATCCACATCCACACCACAACGCTTCTTTATATCCTCATTTGTCAGCCTGTCTCTCCATGTGACTCCACAGGCTCCTCTTAAATAACTCATTTCCACTGCTCTCACTCTTGACTTGTGTCCTTCCAGCAAC
>NC_137053.1:20691141-20758641 GCF_032717465.1 Coenobita brevimanus | reverse complement strand
CTTCATTCCTTCCTCTTCCTTCTGCCTGTGGATGACTCTACACTGAGTGACAAGCCAAATGGTTTCTTGTACACCAGGAAACTATTTACTACGCTGGGTGGTAACCACATAACCAAATTTTGGCACCTGGTGGTTTAATGGGTAATTATTGCGCTCCAGTCGGATTGAGCGGGTGAAGGTTTATATCCAAGGGATGGTTGGGGTTGATTGCTCATGTAATGCCACTCAGGGATGAGTGAGGCTGGTCACTCTCATCTTAAATATCGGGACCAACTGCCTAGCCCCGGGCTCCTACGCTACTCATGGGGCAATGTAGGATTGAATGATGGATGAATGGATATATATATATATATATATATATATATATATATATATATATATATATATATATATATAAGATATATATATATATATATATATATATATATATATATATATATATATATATATATATATATGTGTGTGTGTGTGTGAGTGTGTGTGTACTGAATTTTTCATAAACTCAGGAAAAATCCATTAAAGCACATCAGTGTTGTGATTTATGACTGTCTCATTCATAATATGGGTGAAAACATTATAAATAAACTGGCCCACCTCTCCATGGCCTGGATATAAAGCTTCCATGTTGTTCCTTGTGGAGTTACGAGCCCGAGGGAAATTTATGATATTTGTTTTATATTGTTTACACTCAGTTGCAAGGCAGATGGGTGTTGTTTACGCTCCTGTCTGCCCAACCCTGCAGATGAAATTGGACACAATACCTCTGCAGCTGTTATATGTCGTCTATATTGTAACCTCATGACAGCGTCATTCTTAATTATATGAAGGCCTTGCCAGCATGCAAGAGACTGGGGCACACGACATATTGATCTATATGCCTCTTATGTCTCGGTCATACTGAAACATCATTAGAACTCTTGAGGCTTGCACATCTGAGGGCCTAATCACTATAGTCGTGGATCATATGAGAAACTGGATCTAAAGGTATTACTGGCAATTACAACTCTTATGCGTGTCATACTAAAATTTCACTGCATTGCATTGAGCATGTGAGGAATATTTATTTGCAAAAGTCTGGGGCATGTGAGAAACCAGTGTGTACCCTGAAGCATGGGGCATATTGGGTCTGGAAGTCTATAGATTTCTGAGGATAGTTATTTGGGTCTTACAAGCACTCGTTTATGGAGCAAACGTAATCAATGCTGGCATAATGAATCTTAAAACATTACTATAATATCATTTTGAGCATTTTTTTTCCTCGATGGTTTTTGCAAACTGCTGCACGATTATGTAAGATCTATGAGCATAAGACAGCTTTATCTGAACATGGAACTGAAGGCAAACGAATGTCTTACCAACATCTGGAATCTGCAGGATAAGAACATCCTGATATCAATATAATCATGAGGACTTAATAAACTTTAGACGTCGGTGAGGACCCCCATCATCCACTCAACCAGTGTGCTAGTACTCTAACCCAGGGTGATTCTACACTGAGTGACAAGTCAAATGATTTCTTGGAAGCAACGACGTCATTTAATACGTTGGGCAGTTACCTTATAACCAACAATACGTGTTCCCGCTGTGTCAACAAATGGGTTGACGGAGCGTTAGTGTCCCTCCCCGGAAAAAAAAAAAAAAAAAAAAAAAACTCACTAAAAAGACAAACAAAATGCCTCAGACCAGGACTGACCAACTGATGACGACCAAGGACCGTACAAAGGAGAAGTGCAGATTTCGAAGTGGAGTGTGAGGAGTGCGAATGATGAGGTGGAAGAAAGAGAAAGATTGTCCAGATGCCTGAGGATGCAAAAAAGGATAAATGTAAATTGACTAAAATAAAATGGGGTGGTGAGAGCGTAAAAAAGTGGTCGTATGGATTCGGTGCATGTGCAGGAGTTGGTTAGAATGAAAGGGCAAAGGAGGCTGTATGTATTTTTGTATACATGAGGTGGAATGAGAATGTAAGAGAGCATGGATCAATCGGTTTAAAGATTATGTGGGTAATATTGAAAGTAGGAATACAAGTGTGAGTGACTGTGTGTGTTTATGCGCCAACAGAAGACCGTGTGAGCAGAGTGAACGACGAGTTCTGGGCAAATGTGGAAACATGCACAGAAATGTTTGAGAGAAGTGAGAGTACTTTTAATTGGAGACATGAATGGAAAAGTAGGGAATGTAAAGGTGGATGGGGCAGTTGGTGAGTAGGGTGTGCCTGCAGAAATGGATGAGAATTGTAGTGCTCGAGTGGATATTTGTGCAGGGTGGAGGTTGGTGATAAATAATACCCCCCTATAGGAACAAAATGATCCACAGGTATGTATGGCTAGTGATGGGAAGGATGGGTGGTGAAGTGAATGAACGGAGGGCAATGAATGATAATGTGTGTGGATGAGAGAATAAGGTATGTACTGGATGCAACAGCATTCAGAGGTCTGGGGAGTGGTCTTTCTGACCACCACTTGGTGGAGGTGAAAGCCAAAGTAAAAATGGGATGGATAAATAGAAGATGAGAAAGGCAGGAGGAAGTAGTCCATACAAAGAGGGAAGAAAGGTTGCAAGAGGATGAAAAAAAAAAAAAAAGGGCAGAATACAAGAGAGACGCGGAGGAGCGATTGGGTAGTTATGAGGTGGTAGGTGTATGCAAAATATTCACAGAAGAAAACTGTGCAGCATGTGAGGTGGTGTGTGGGGTGAAGAGAAAACGAAAGGGGATGCAAGGAACAGCATGGTGGAAGGAAGAGTTGAGACAATCTGTGGAACAAAAAAATAAAGCATATAGCGAGTAGTTGTGAAGCAGAGGCATGGAGGAAGTTACAAGACGAAGTTGAAAGATATGTAGAGAAAAAGAGTGGTGAAAAGATAAGTAAGAGAGAGTAAGAAGAGAGTGGATGAGGAATTTGGAAGAAATTTGAGTGTAAAATAGACGGAATGCAAGAAAATGTTCTGAAAGGAGGTAAAGAGAGTTTGACAGAGTGGAAAAGAAGGTAGCAGGGAAGTGAAAGATACAAATGGTAGATTACTAGTGAAGGGACAGGAAATGAGTAGATGAGGGATCACTTTCAGGAGTTGTTACACACTGACAATTAATTAAATGAGAGTATAAGTGGCTGGGGAATGGTTAGGAAAAAAAAGGCGATGGGAAGGGAGGAAGAGATCAGTAGGACAGAGGTACTGGAAACAATGAAGAATGTCAAAATGGGGAAAATCCCAGGAATTGATGGAGTGTGTGGTGAAATGCTGAAGCATGGAGGAAAGATAGAAGTAGAATGGATATGGATGATGTGCAGATTGGCCTGGGAGGAAGGTAGAGTCCAGAGGATTGGAAGTCAGGTATAATTATTCCCCTGTATTATGGAAAAGAAGAAACACAAGTGAGTGGTAATCATAGGGATATTTTTCTTCTAAGTGTAATAGGAAAAGTGTATTACCTAGGTAGCAAAAACCACTTTTTCTACTCAATAAGATATGGATTGTTATAAAAGGTTTTAACATACCATATAAATCCTAGGATCATCAGAAACAATATCCAGGTGCACAACCTTGGAAGCCAACTATTGTAAGCTGGGAATCCAACATAGCTTCCAAGATGGCTGCCGATCCTGTTTTACTGTGTGATGATAATTTGACAAATACATCATATGTAATCCTATTCATAAATTTTTAGGGCTAATTATATTGAATTATTTGTCTTCGGGAAAACAAAAATTACTTATGTTCAAAACTACAAAGTGTTGTCTAACTTTAATAATGGATTAAAATGAAAAAAAAAAAAACATATTTTTTCTCTTTAGTTTATATAAAGCATGTTAGACAGGGTGCCAAAGAAGTTAGCTGGGAAGTGAAAGATAAAAATGGTAGATTTTTGGGGGAGGCGGTGGCTCAATCGGTAGAGAGGTGGCCTGCAGTCCCACCGGACCCAGGTTCGAATCCCGGCTGGGGCAGGGAACAGTTTAAGGATTTGAATTTCATTAAATCAGGCTTTACTGATCTACCAGAAGACCCGCCGACATGTCGTAAAAATACCCCCGCTAATACCAATACACCAGTCCTGTATGAGACAGCCCTAGCATGTATTCAATATGGACGGTGGATGTTAGCGCCGAAGTGGTGACATGTAGAGGTGTATGGTATGTAGGAGGACTGCTGGGCCTTGATAGCAGGCTGTGAAGCCTATGCCCAGAGTCGGACACATACAAAAAAAAAAAAAAAAAAAAAAGATTACTAGAGGAGAAGGGAGAAAAAGTAAGCAGATGGAGGGAACATTATAAGGAATTGTTGAACATAGAGAATGAAAGTAATGCAAGTATAAGTGGCTGGGGAATGGCTGGAAGAAGGAGGGATGTGAGAAGAGAGGAAGAAATCAGTAGGATGGAAGTTGTGGAAGCAATTAAGAATGTTAAAATGGGAAAGCTCCAGGAACTGATGGAGAGTATGGTGAAATGCTGAAGCATCGGGGAGAGATAGTAGTAGAATGGATGTGGAAGATGTGCAGATTGGCCTGGGAGGAAGGTAGAGTCCAGGAGGATTGGAAATCAGGTATAATTGTTCCCTCTGTACAAAGGAAAAGGGGAAAAAGAAGTGTGTGGCAATCATAGGGGTATTTGTCTTCTTAGTGTAATAGGAAAAGTAAATGGTAGGATAGTTTTTGACAGAGTTAAGGAAATAACAGAGGAATTAGTTGGGGAAAAACAGGGAGGTTTTAGAAAGGGAAGAGGTTGTGTAGATCAGATATTTATTCTAAGACCTTTAATGGAAAAGTTTCTAGAGAAGGGAAGGAAGTTGTATGCGGCCTTCATGGAGCTGGAGAAAGCATATGACAGGGTGGATAGACAAGGATTGTGGAAAGTATTAAGAATATATGGGGTAGATGGGAAGTTGTTGAAGGCCGTGAAGAGTATGTATGAGGGTGCTAAGGCTGCAGTGCGTGTGGATAGTGAACTGATCGAGTCTTTCTATTTGAAGGTTCGATTGAAACAGGGATGTGTCATGTCTCCAAGGTTGTTCAATCTGTATATGGATGGGGTTATAAAAGAAGTGCAAGGTAGGGCAATGGATGTTGGAGCGGCCCTAGTGAGAGAGGGCAGTGTTTGGAAGCTACCTGTGCCGTTGTTTGCAGATGATACTTTGTTGTTAAGTGAAGACGAAGGGGAGCTGCAAGGCTTGGTGGATGAGTTTGGGAGAGTGTGTAAGAAACGGAATCTAAAGGTGAGTGCAGGGAAGAGTAAGGTTATGGTCTTAGGGGTGAAGCCAGTGAATGTAGAGTGAGGTTGGATGATGAGGAAATGGAAAATGTGAGTACATTTAAGTTCATGGGTAGTGTGATGAATAAGCCTGGAAGTTTGGAGGGTGAAGTGCTTGAAAGGGTACAACAAGGAAGAAAGGTTGCTGGTTCCTTGAAGGCAGTGATAAGAAACAGGGAAGTGAGCATGGAAGTGAAAAAGCTATTACATGGCAGTATTGTTATACCAACTCTAACGTATGGAAGTGAAGCTTGGACGTTGTTGGAGGGACACAAGTCAAAGGTGAGAGCAGCGGAAATGAGTTATTTGAGACGAGCCTATGGAGTCACATGGAGAGACAGACTGACAAATGAGGATGTGTAGGAGCGTTGTGGTGTGGATATGGATGTGATAGGAAGCATTAGGAAAAACACATTGAGGTGGTTTGGCCATGTGGAGAGGATGGAGAGAGAGAGACTGACGAGGAGAGTGTATGTGGATGAGGTGGAGGGGGAGAGAGGGAGGGGAAGGCCAAGGATGAGATGGAGGGATGGAGTGGAGAGGTATATGAAAGAGAGGGGTGTGAATTGGGAGCAAGGCAGTGAAATGGCGGGGAACGGAGTAACATGGAGGCGATTTATTTGTGGCCACCCCGTATAAGGGATTAAGGCGTCTGGCAATAGATAGAGATAGACTGACTGAGCTCGGGAGCAGCTCTCTGGAGATCCACGGCAGCTGCAGGCAAAATGATATGGAATATCTCTTTGGCATACGAGCAATTTCGTAAACATCCTTTTCTGCTACCAAAAGGAAGGGACTTTGAAATCTCTGATGGTCACAATTCTTCAGTCACTGGAACTGGCACAAATTCTACTTGCTTTACTGTCCATCAATATTCATCCAACGAACTAATGCAAGGTTTGGAATATGTGCTGTCTTGTCAATGAGTGTTGCCTTGGCAGAACGATTTAAGATGTTGCATAACAGCATCCTGAGTAGGTGGAAGGAGCTTGAGATGAGTGGTCTTGCTGATTATTATTGTTTTTTTTTTTTAGCGTGGATCCCACTCAGAGAGACATCTGACACCTCGGTATTCTTTGTGTGAATGGTGGCAAGTAGCTTCCTAACACTGCTGTGACTGCGAAAGTCTTCTAAAGCATCCGGGTGAATACTCTTACTTGCCGCTAACCATCCCTTTTTGCTGGTAAGAGGGCATCTGGTGGTATCCTTGCTGCTTGGACCGTGTACAAATGGAAGTGAGAGGCCGAAGTGCTTTGCCAGTGTCATGTATAGGAAGGTAAATGTCTGTTGCTGTCTTGACTCAAAGTTCAGGAAGATCTTTCAACATGGTTGATGCATAATATGTACATAGGACAATAACTCTGTATCACTTGAATGAACAGTAATCTGATCAAATTTGTCTGCTTGAAAATTATGCAGGGCATGCAAAATAATGCGACTGCCTGCCCCTTCATTTGTTGATTCAAGGGCAGAGACTGCACTGACACTTCCACTTTGCAACAGTACTGACTTTGTTTCCTCACTCTGACCATCACCCAGATAAATAGGGGTGCCACTAGGACTTAAAGACTGGATTTCATCTTGATACCACTTATCACACAAGTAAGCAAGTAACTGTGCTTTATAGAGCAAGCAAAGAACTCTGAAGGTTCTGGTGCTTTGTACTGGTCTGTCACATCAAATATTTTTACTGTTTTTGACTTACCATTCCTCATCTGTCGTGTTGCCTTCTTCATACTTGGACTTTTGTAGAGATTAAAACACAGGTGAACAGCCACTGCATTAGCCGAGAGTTTACAGTGAATTGCTTATTTATATCTATGTGCAATGGCAGAGAATTTTTCATCTTTCACAAATGGGAAACGATGAACAGAATGCATGACATCGATCATTAATGCACATGCATCGTTGTATGGAGGCAACCTTTCACAACTGTTTATGCATGTAATCTCCTTTATAGATTTCACTAGATTTTATTTTATTCAGCATGCTCTCACTGTGCAATCTTCGTTAAATAAGAGTGCAGGGTAATTGCTGCATTCATGGTTTTCAATGTACTCTTGTACATCAAAACTGCCACCACTGGCAATAACCTCTGTCATTCACAGGAGTGTTCTTACCTCATCACTAGAAATCTTGCATTACATTTTGAAATGAGTGTAACTTATGGTTGACTTTTGAACATTTATAAATATGGCAGCCGACTTGGACGCCATCTTGGATTTCATGCTTACAGTACCGGTACCGGTAGTTGGTTTTACAGGTAAAGGTATGTCGAATTACTTCAGAATTATAGAAAATGAAATCATTGTCCCAAAACAACATTTAACTCTGCATTACACTTGGAATTACGGCAAATTATGACCAACTTATGAATAAATATGGATATGACAGCCATCTTGGATGTCATCTTAGACTCCCATCATACAGTAGTTGGTTTCCGAAGTTGTGCATCTGGATATTGTTCCTGGTGGTCCAATGATTAAATTGATGCGTCACAACCTTTTATAACAATCCATGACTGCTGAACCCTAATTCCTTTTGGATATATGGTAGGATACTTATTGACAGAGTTAGGGAAATAACAGAGGAACTAGTTGGAGAAGAACTTTGAGGTTATAGGAAAGGAAAAGGTTGTGTAGATCAGATATTCATCCAAAGGTCTTTAATGGAAATGTTTCTAGAGAAGGGAAAGAAGCTGTATGCGCCCTTCATGGATTTGGAGAAAGTAGCCAACTGTATATGACAGAGAGGATGGAGAAGGAATGTGGAAAAGGAACTTTGAAAATATTGCTAACATATGGAGTAAATGGAAATCTGCTGAAAGCTGTGAAGGGTATGTTTGAGGGTGCTAATGCTGCAGTGTGGGTGAATGGTGAGCTAAACGAATTTTTCTATCTGAATTTTGGATTGGAAGAGGGATGTTATGTCTTCACTGTTATTCAATTAGTTAATGGGTGGGGTTATAAAAGAGATACTAGGTAGGGCAGTGATTGCTGGAGCGGCCCTAATGAGAGAGGGCAGCATTTGAAAACTTCCTACTCTGTTGTTTGCAGATTATACGGTATTTGTTAAGAGATGACGAAGGGGAACTGCAAGGCTTGGTGAATGAGTTTGGGAAAGTGTGTAAGGAACAGATTCTAAAGATGAATGTAGGGAAAAGTAAAGTTGTGGTCATCGAGAGGAATGAAGTCACTGAATATACAGTGAGGTTGGATGGGGAGGAAATGGAAAATGTGAGTGCACTTAAATACATGGTTGTTGTGATGAGTAAGGATGGAAGTTTAGAAGATGAAGTGCTTGAAAGGGTACAACAGAGAAGAAAGGATGCCAGTTCCTTAAACGCTTTGATAAGAAAAATAGGGAAGTAAGCATGGAGGTAAAAAAGTTGCCGCACAAGAGTATTATGATACCAACTCTAATGTATAGAATCGAATCTTTGACCTTTTTGGAAGGACAGAGAGTAGGCCAGCATGCTCTCCAGTACAAGTTTCTCTACCTGTCAACACCAAACTACATGCACAGTACACACCACACTTCCTTTTCAAAATTTAACCCGCCGCATCCCGGAGACGTGAATTCACGTCCTCACGTGATGTGCACTCATATCCCGGAGACGTGAATTCACGTCCTCACATGATGTGCACTCATATCCCGGAGACGTGAATTCACGTCCTCACATGATGTGCACTCATATCCCGGAGATGTGAATTCACGTCCTCACATGATGTGCACTCATATCCCGGAGACGTGAATTAACGCAGCAACATTGCAAGGTCCCTAATTTGCACAATTTTCAATTTTCGCGAGTGATTTCGCGAGTGATTTTTGGCACGTATACATGGGACACCTTCCTCTATTCCTCTACAAGATGCCAAGCAGGGACAATGCCTTACACCGCATAACCTCTCCCCCCCCCTGCATGCCATTGTCTCGGCAATTCACCTGTTACCAGTGACCTGGCCAATAAAGACATTCAGGGCCAGAGTGATTCCCCAATCGATGACAATGTGGAGGACAAAGTTTACATAGCATTAGAGGAAGAAACAGTCAGAAATGATGATCAGGTAATGTGGGAAAAAAAGGTCATGAATGGTGATGAGTTAGTGAGTGAAACAATGCTTATAATGCCTATATTACTGTTTGAAAACCAATATACTCTTGTACTATATATAAATTCGTACCAAGTAAATAAATAAATACTCTTTATGCATGGATAAAATAGTTACCCTCCCATAGAACTCGTTTTCTTTGGTGCCAGCCTGTTAGAAAACCCAGTCAGGTAAGGAGGTACTCGTACCTAGATCGAGTATTTTAAACCTCAGGTGAGCGATTTCTCTATGAATTTTCGATGTTTCTCACCAAAAGTGGATGTTTGAGCCAAAAAAAAAAAAGGTCCAAAAATATGGGGACTGGGGCGTACCACTGTCCAGAAAACGTCGGGATGGGGCGGGTTAAAAAGAAAAAATGGCATCGAATAACATAGCCTTGGAGTCCCGGGGGGGGGGGACCATAAACGCCCCCACCTTTTGCCCCTCTCCCGATGATGACTCAAGATGCCTGGAACCACTGTCTGACTCTCTTCTTCATTTCTGCAACATTCGTGGCCTTTCTCTAACTTTCGCTCTGTTGAGCACCACCTCTCCTTCTCTAAACCTCACCTTCTTTTTCTAACTGAGACTCAGCTGTCTGAGGCAACTGAGAGCAGACCCTTTTCTGTATCCTCCTACTTTCTCTATACTCATTTCAAAGCCAAAGGTGGCTGTTCTGTATATATACGCAACAACTTATCTTGCTCTCGTGTTCCTGAACTTGATTCTTCCGAATCCTCTACACTCTGGCTTCGGCTTTCCTGTCATTCTCTGACTAAATATATCTGTGCTGTTTACTTATCTTCTAATTCTACTATCAAAAATTCTTTGACTATCTTACCTCTACGATGGAACACATTCTATCCATTTCTCCTTTCTCTGAAATCTCCATTCTAGGAGATTTCAATGTTCACCACCACCTTTGGCTCTCCTCTCCTTTCACTGATCCACCTGATGAACAAGCCTACACCTTTTCTATCCTTAATGACCTAGAGCAGCTTGTACAGCACCCTAGCCGTATCCCTGATCACCTTGGAGAGAGTTCCAACATACTTGACCTCTTCCTTACAACTAATCCTTCTGCTTACACTGTTAATCTTTTCTCTCCGTTGGGCTCCTCCGATCACAACCTTATCACCTTAACCTGTCCTATCGCTCCAGTACGGCCTGCGGCCCTCCAAAGAAACGTCGTCTGTGGCACTTTGGAGCTGCGGACTGGGAGGCCCTCAGGCAGTACTTCTTTGATTTTCTCTGGAATGATTATTGCTTCCATGGCTGGGAGCCAGCTGGGTGTGCCTTGCGCATTACAGAGGTTATTCTTTCGGGCATGGAAGCATACATTCCTTTCTCATATCCTTTGACTAATGCACGAAAGCCTTGGTTACGCTTGTTCTAATGCTGTCCACAACAAGGAGAGGGCCTATAAAAGGTACCGGAGCCAACCCACCCCTGAATCACATCTTTTATATGTTTCTGCCCGGAATCGTGCTAAGTCTGTTCTTCACTCTGCTAAAAATAATTTCATCCGTACTAAGTGCTCTCAACTCTCTAACTCGAATTCTTCCCACTCCTTATGGCACCTTGCCAAAAACCTTTCTAACAACTTTACCTCATCATCCTTCCCTCCTCTTTTCTACTCTGATGGCTCTGTAGCTATTTCTTCTACTGATAAAGCAGATCTCTTCACTCAGACTTTCTCCTCCAATTCCACCTTAGACGATTCCGGTGCTGTTCCTCCATCACTTCCCCCCTCTGACTTCTTCATGGCTGACATTAAAATTTCTTCAGCTGATGTATTTTCTGCTGTCACAGGCCTCAGTACTAATAAGGCATATGGGCCTGATGGAGTCCCTCCTGTTGTTCTCAAGAACTGTGCTTCTGTGCTTACACCCTGCTTAGGCAAACTCTTTCGCCTTTCTGTCAACTTGTACCTTTCCTTCTTGCTGGAAGTTTGCTCTCATTCAGCCAGTCCCAAAGAAGGGTGACCATTCCCAAGTCTCTAACTATCGTCCAATTGCTTTAACATCCTGTATCTCAAAAGTTTTCAAGTCTGTTCTTAATAGAAAAATATTAAAGCATCTTTCCTATCACAACCTTCTTTCTGATCGTCAGTATGGGTTCCGTCAGGGACGCTCCACCGGTGATCTTCTCACCTACCTTTCAGATTCCTGGTCATCCTCCTTTCGGGACTTTGGCGAAAGCTTTGCCATTGCACTTGACATCTCTAAGGCTTTCGATCGAGTCTGGCATAAATATTTAATTTCCAAACTGCCCTCTTACGGTTTCTATCCTTCTATCTGTGCCTTCATCTCTAGCTTCCTTTCTGGTCGTTCTATAGCCGCTGTTGTAGACGACCATCGTTCTTCTCCTAGATCTATTAACAGTGGTGTTCCTCAGGGCTCTGTCCTATCACCAACTCTCTTCCTTTTATTCATCAATGACCTTCTAAGCTGTACATCTAACCCTATCCACTCATACGCTGATGACTCCACCCTTCACCTTTCCATTCGATTCCCACAACGTCCATCTCAGCAGTTACTTCAACAAACAATGGGTGAGGCTATGGCTCACCTAATGTCTGACTTGGCTCATATCTCTAACTTGGGTAAAAATAATCTTGTTTTTAATTCATCAAAGACTCAGTTTTTGCACCTATCAACCCGACAAAATCTTCCACAGGTATACCCACTAATGTTTGATAATATTCAGCTTAATTCTGCATCATCCTTGAACATGCACGGGGTTTCATTTACTCGGGACTTGTCTTGGAAAGATCATATTACATCTCTTGTAAAATCTGTTTCCAAGAGATTCGGTGTGCTAAGCCGACTCCGTTCCTTCTTTACCCCTGCACAATTGGTGACTCTATACAGGGGTTTTATCCGTCCCTGTGTAGAGTACAACTCTCATGTGTGGGGAGGCTCCCCACATACAGCTCTTCTCAGTAGCGTGGAGTCAAAGGCTTTTCGCCTCATTAACTCTCCTCCTCTTACTGACTCCCTTCAACCTTTGTCTCTTCGCCGCACTGTTGCATCTTTATCTCTTTTCTATCGCTACTTCAATGGTCACTGCTCCTCTGAACTGTCTGCATGCATTCCTCCACCCCTACGACGGACGCGTAGCACCCGTCTAGCAGCAAACTCTCATCCCTTTTCTGTCCAACTCTCTAATGCAAGAGTTAACCGTTACTCCCAGTCCTTCATTTATGCAACAGGTCAACTCTGGAACTGTCTCCCTCTGTCTGTATTTCCTACTTCCTATGATCTCCAGTTTTTCAAACGAAGTGTGTCCAGGCATCTGGAAATGATCGGATCTTGAATTTGGCTCTCTCTTATATTTTGTTTTTCTCTTGGAAGGAATAGTTTTGCAGGCTCGTTGCCTTTGGTTCCTTCTTCCTCACATTAGAAAAAAAAAAAAAAAGCGTGAGAGTAGTACTGTGCAAGTGAGTTATCTGAGAGAAGCTTGTGGAGTTTCATGGAAAGACAATCAATTGAGGACTTGTTGGAGCATTGTGATGTGGATGTGGATGTTATAGAAAGCATTAAGAGACATACACTGAGGCGGTTTGGCCAGGTGGGGAGGATAGACAGTGAGAGACTAATGAGAAGAATGTATATGAGTGAGGAGTGGAGGGAGAGGGAGGAGGAAGCCGAGGATGAGTTGGAGGGATGGAGTAGAGAGGTGTATGAGAGGGGGGTATGTGAGCAACGATGACCTCAGATGACCTCCAACTGATTACCTCAAATGACCTCAGAGGTCAATCTCACATAGCCTGTGTCCGAACTGGAGGTTCGATAAACTGGGCTGCTGGATCCAGTCATTCGTGCATGTGTTACCGGTGACCTCAAATGACCTCGGAGGTCAACCTCACATAGCCTATGTCCGAACTGGAGGTCATGTGAGTCTCCATGCCAAAAACTGGACTGCAGGGATACCCGGCGTTGCCTGGGCCAAAAGGCGAACACTACCGGTGACCTCAAATGACCCAGATCTGAAGTCTGACCCGCCTAAAACCATCCTTGGGTCACCCTCATTCCAAATAAGTATGGGTCTGGGGGTCTCTGGCCCCTTGGTTTGGGTGTGATTGAAGGACAAACAACGAGGCTCTTTTATATACCGCATACAGTATATAAGTATAGTAGGATGTTTTGAAGAATAGACGACCTTGGGTATCACCAGCGGTCCATGTCTTACCTCTGGAGGACAGGTAATATTACTCCATATATCATTAAATCCCTGGGACAAAGTAGTATTACTACACAAATAAATGATATGGGTATGCAATTGTTCAAGTTTTGAATGTCGCAGTAAAATGGTAAGATAATTGTTATCACAGAAATAACATTTTCAGCAATTCATGTTGTAGGTAGAGAAATTATCAATTGTCATGTTACCACTGACCTTCTCCCAGTGCCACTTCTTACTTAATGTTACAGTGGGCTCGCCCTAACTTTAAGCTTAATGCTATTTCTCTTTTCCGGTCAAGATTGTATTATCCTTTCTTAGAAGCTACCTTTTTTCCACCACTGTTATTTTCCTATTCATTCTGTAGTCAACTTTGATCTCTTCTAACTAATCCTCTTCCATCGACCCCGCAATGACACTCTTCGTACTATGTTCCTTTTCCCTAATTTCCCCTTTCCGTCTCACGACCATAATTATGTCCCGTTTGATCTTTTACATTCGTGTTCGTTGGCAGATATCACCTTCATCCTTGTCCTTTTTTTTTTTTTTTCATTAATATCTTTCTCATCACACCTCTTCCTTGTTATATATACTGCAGTCCAGTTATCTCCCATTCTTCATCACCTTTATGAGCCTTCATTTTATATGTAAATCCTCCTATTGCAATTTCACTCTGTCTGGATTCTGTTCATAGTAATTTTTTTCTCACCTATCCATTCCTATGTCAAACGTATGGAAGAATGACCCCATGAAATAAAATTACGATATGATAAAAGAAAACTGAAACTTCTTTGATGTGTAAAACAGTGAAACTTCTTAGATGTGGAAAACAGTGAAAGTTTTGTAACGTGAAAGTGAAAAGAACTTGCAATTGATACAAGAGGGGAGAAAATTCAGTGAGATTACGACAAAAGAAACAAACCATACTTCACTCCTTTCTTATTATAGTGTTATTGTGTGCAGACGAATGGACGCCCAACTAATTATTTGAAAATTACTTAGGTATTATAAGACCATATTCTTTCAAGATTCTACTGTAATTCATTTATAAGCAGCTGTCCTGTAATTCTATTATTCGTCATCATAACATATATTAGTATGATATTCTCTTATCCATGTACAGTTGGAGAAATTTCCGCGCGGGACACCGCGTAGAAGGCAGCAGGAGCGGCAAATAATATGATCTGGTAACAGTGTTGGGGTAAAGGAGGGGTGGGACGTGCGAGGTAGGTGAGGGATGGGGGGGTAGTGGGAGTAGCTGTGTGTTGGGAGGGATGGGAGTTGGGGTTAGCGGAGTGTTGGGGAGAGGCTTAGTAGCCATTTAACGTCGTAACATAATTTGCCTTGATTTTAAATATTTTTATGATAGGGGAACACACTAACTAGCAACAAGCTGTAAAGTGATTTTTCATGACATGAAAAATGGTCAGTTCAGTGATTATGCAAGGCTGATATAAACACACGGACATCACCAACAGGTAACCTTATATAATGACTCGCACCCCTACGGTATCTATAACATCCCTATTGTAACACAGACTAATATCAGACGTATACCTCAGATACGTCTCAGAAAAGTTGCTCATACACTTTCGTAGATATGTAGTGTATGGAAAACAAAGTATATATATTATTCCATTTCTTCGTTGTTTCAGTCAACCATTTGTTTTTTTTACCCCAAAGACATTAAAGTATGTCAGATTTTAAGACAAATCCATCTTTTTTAGCTGTCAATGTGAATTTGATATATTTCCTAAATCGTAAGCACATGCTGGCTGCTTGTCACAAACTAATTTAAGCATAAACCAGACCTTTTCAGGCCAATCAATAGCGTCTGCGTGTGTGTGTGTTGTGCAGTGTATAATACTGGGTCTCTCGCTGTCTAACTCTCTCATTTTACCTTACAGAGACTCATAAGTAGGCTTAGGATAATCATACATTTGTATATGTGCATATATGCAATTGCATATTCTAGCCACTTACGAGCGTATGTGCATATTCCTACTTTTTTTTGCTTATTTATACGGCATGTTCTTTGAAATTTCCTGGGTAAAATAACTCCTTCAACCTGTAATAATATTGAAAGTCACAATATCCATCAGATCATAGTGAATTATACAGGTATACTGCTTAACTGGCTGTGGTTGGGAAGGCCGTGACTTGATAGTCAGTAGATAGTAACTGAATGAGACGAATTCGTGTGTCACCACTTGACTCATCAGAGTCTGAGACGCATGCATGGCCTGTTTACTTGTATATATATATATATATATATATATATATATATATATATATCTATATATATATATATATATATATATATTTGCCTCAGTCCCTGGTGGGGTCGGCCGCTCATATATGTAGTAGTCAGTCCTCTGCGTCCTCTTCCTCCAGGCCCAACTGTCTCATTTCTTTCTCTGTTCCATCTCTCTACCTAATCCTTTGTCTTCCCCTCGTTCTTCTCCCTTCCACCTGGCTGCTCCATGCCACCTTCATACGATCAACTTCCTCCATCCTGATCACAGGCCCATACCACCTCAAACATGCCTCTCTTGGCTTCTCCACAACTGACACAACTCCTGCCTCTGCTCTGATGTCATCATTCCATCTCCTCTCTCTGTGACACGCCCAACAGCCATCGTAACATTCTCATCTCTGTCCTCTCCAGTTGTTTCTCTTCATTCTTCCTCAACGCCTAGGCTTCTGCGCCATACATCAATATAATAGTAACTTTTGGAAGATGGCTTCAGGTCATTCCTCCATCTACCTCACACATCCCAAGCATTGACACAGATAATATAATTTGGGAGTTTGGGTAGGATTTTGTTTCATTTTCCTTCTAACATTTTATGAGAGATATCGTTATTTATCCACCCATGTGCACAAACATCAAATTTATTTACCTTTTAAGCACAATTAAACAGCCTTTTCATATAGAGATGCCATAAAGTAGTTGACATGATGGTGACTGTATAGAGGGAGTGCATACCGAGAGGATGATCATATTTACTGTGGACACAGCCGTGTCACAGGTTGCATATGATAGTTTCAAAATTAATTACATGTAAGAGTAATGGACGTTTCTTAAACATTACGGAAGCCAAAGCCATCCAGATTCCATTCTGCGTCCGAAGTCAAAATATACTGATAAACAGAAATATCTGGCTCCGCACTAATATTTAATCCGTCACGTCAGTATATATCTCTCACGAGCCAGCCGTTGATATAACCACCTATCTAAAGTTTGTTATTGACGCCGGTAATAAGGTGTAGTGCTTCATTATCTACCGACTATTAACTCATTTATATCATGTCCTGAATAAAAAAATTAAAAAAAATAGACAAAAAATACGACCACCACTTTGCATTCATTCTCCCCCCCCTACCTACCCTCCTTCTTGACCCTCAGTCCACCCCCACATCATCACTCGTCCCCCCCCCACCTTCCCTTCTCTCCCTGGCCCTTCCCTCTCAGCACCTCTTGCTCCACTGTGACTTGCCGCGCATAAATGAGGCGGCCTGAGGCACGGGGTACTGGAGGATAGGTGATTATTTATGACCGAGACTGTACATATCATACCAATATACTCAGTATTATAATTTTCCTATAATTTTTATAAATTGTAATCATCATTTTCATCATCATTACCATCTAATCCTGTGTTGCCCCATGAGGAGTGTCGGAGCCCGGACCAGGCAAATTGGTCCTGACATTTAAGTTGAGAGTGGCCAGTCTTACTCATCCCTGAGAGGCGATACGTGAACAATAAACCCGAACCATCCCATGGATATAGAAACTTGCACTGGTTCAATCCGATTGGAACGTCTAAATTACCCACTAAACCATCAGGCGCCATAACATGGTTATTTGGTTACCGCCCAGCGTAAAAAGTGGTTTAATGATGTACAGGAAACCATTTGGCTTGTCACTCAGTGTAGAGTCACCCTAATGCAGAAGGAAGAGGAAACAATGAAGAAAAAATAAACATAAGAAGGAGTGTAGAGTCACTTGTAAGGAAATGGAAGCGGAAAGAATAAAGGGAAGAAAGAAGAGGACCGAAGGAAAGATGGATGAAAGTGAAGAAAGGGCAGTCATCCAAGAGCAGCACTCTGTCCAGTGCGTGGATGGTGAGTGCCGCCACCTACCACTAAGACTATTGTTAATAATTTGTACTCTTCTCAAAACTACTTTATAATTCTACAGGATTTTTACCATGCACATTAACTTGTAAATGCTGTTTCCTTATCTTGTCTGAATCAACTACTTACCTTACGTCATTATATATATATATATATATATATATATATATATATATATATATATATATATATATATATATATATATATATATATATATATATATCCATTGTTGTACCTGTCTATGTTTAGGGACTTATTAACATAGTTCTCGTATCACATCTATCACATCCTTGTACATTTACTCACTTATTTCTTCATCCCTGATGTAATTTAACTTCTTATCTACATATTTCCCCATTGTTTCTGGAAACACTTTTAATTAGGCAGGGAAATTGTTACAAATGATAAGTTCTTACAAAGTAGACTGATGTTAGGGTATATACAAGTATATATATAACAGTATATAAGTGTGTAGGTACAGTATAATGATCGGTGGTTTCCGTGACAGAATGGTGACCTATATGAGAGAATCTGTTGTCGGCCAGCACCGTCCTGGAGATTTCTAATGAAAATGGGCGATGAAGCCTGGAGGTACGGAAGCGCTGTGGTCAACCAAGTAGTTCCATAGCAGGCCCCAGGAAGGGCACATCTGTAATCTTCTTATCAACAATAAAGTAGCAAAAAGGCATTGGACTTTGGGCACAACCTTCCTGACTTTTATGCTGGTATATATATATATATATATATATATATATATATATATATATATATATATATATATATATATATATATATTATATATATATATTGTTACATAGCCCATGATTTCATCATCCTTTGTGTAATTTTAACGCACAGTATGCTGCATGTTTGATCACGAGCGTGTTCTGCCTCAGTCCCCCCCTTCTACCGTTATAGTAGAGTAAGTCGTCCTTTCTGTTGTTCAGAGCGGGATTGTCAACTCTTTGTCCCCATGGCTTCATTTGCGCATCCTTCTTACAAGTTGTATCAAGCTCTGCTGGCCCCTATATAATGAGCTCAGTCTCTGCATCATTGCCACTTAGATCTACTCCTCATTTTGTTCACATCTCTGTCCTCCCCTGTACAGTTATTGTTGTGAGTGCTCCGGAAGTCTCCAACCATCTAGCAGCTGTGTAATTTGAGTATAACTGTTATTGCATTTTTTCCTTGTACTGTGTAGCGTAAAGTTTGATTTGTAGGCCTAGTGAGTTTTTTTTGTAATTTATGTAAAGGTTCTTTATGTCAGTCATCATCAATAATAATTGTATCTGTAATAATTTATCTTGCATTAACTGAGCATTACCCAGTGTATTTTCATTTTATCAGGGCTGACTTAGGTAAATTTACTCTTGCTAATTTCATGTTAATAGAGGCTATTGCAGTTAACCATATATTTAACCTGTTTTTTGCCATTACATTATCCTTATGAGTCCTGAATGTTTTGTTGTTAGTTTGAGCATTAAACTTTAACTTGTAATTTTACCTAACCCTTTTGTTTTCAACCTGGAACTTTACGGGACAGTAGTGATTTTTAGCATTCTCACTTAAAGTGTACATTATCTTTCTCTGTTCCATAACATAAATTTGGCGACCTCTCATCAGGATATTCAGGATATTATCATATGGATATTGCTTGATATTTTGTGACTGTTACTTATTCATGATGTCTACTATTACTACACTTGATGAAGCCAAAGATTTTTTGTCAAATGTGCAAACAGTGTGTGATGTAGAAAACAGAACAAAGAATGAACTTAAGCTTGTTGCTCAACAATTGGGAATTGCAGTTCACTCTCATCATTCTAAAGATCAAATTGTTGCCATGATTAATAAAAGCTTGTTTAATGTAACTCCTCCAAATGAGCAAACGCAGATTGAATTAGCTAAGATACAGCTAGCCCTGCAGGAGGCTCGTGTGAAGGAAGCTGAATTTCAAGCACGTGCTAAGGAGGCTGAGTCTCAGGCTAAGGAGGCTTGTGTTAAGGAGGCTGAATTTCACGCAAATGCTAAGGAGGCGGAGTCTCAGGCTCGTATTCAGGAGGCTGAATTTCAGGCAAATGCTCGTATTCAAGAGGCACAGGTACAGGCTCAGGCACAAATTGAACTTGCTAGGATTCAGGCAGACCATGAGTATCACATGAAACAAGGTGGAACTGGATCATCTAGCTCTGATGATTTTGATGTGGCTAAAAATATTAAACTTGTCCCTCCTTTTAATGAATCTGATTTAATC
The DNA here is from genome assembly GCF_032717465.1 of Coenobita brevimanus. Classification (NCBI taxonomy): domain Eukaryota; kingdom Metazoa; phylum Arthropoda; class Malacostraca; order Decapoda; family Coenobitidae; genus Coenobita; species Coenobita brevimanus. Next base: position 20,738,727 of record NC_137053.1, on the reverse strand, counting down.
AAGTATTTTCAGTTGTTTGAGAGGGTAGCTACAGGTTTTAATTGGCCCAAAAAGTATTGGCCAGTACTCCTTCAAACTGTTCTCACCGGTAAAGCTCAAGTAACTTATGCATCTTTGCCTCAGGATCAATCTGATAATTATGATGTAGTTAAGAGCTTTTTTCTTAAGGCCTATGAGCTTGTTCCTGAAGCCTATAGAGTAAAATTTAGGACAACTTACAAGCAAGATAAGCAATCCCATGTTGAGTATGCAAAAATCAAAGAAGATCTGTTAGAGCAGTGGTTAAATTCTAAGAATGTGGGTTCTGATTTTGGTAAATTTAAGCAGATGATTTTGCTGGAGGACTTCAAGAGGTGTATTTATAAAGATGTAAGCCTATATCTTGATGAGAAAAGAATAGATAATTTGTCTGATGCTGCAGTTTTAGCTGATGAATATGTTCTCACTCACAAGAGATATTCTAGAGAAAAAGGGAAAGCTGAGAGTAAGTACGTTGCCTCTACTCAGAGTACAGGTAACAGGAAAGAGAATAAAGATGATGTTTCTCAGGAAGTAAATACCAGCTCCACCTCTAGATTTCAGAAAAGTAAATGTACTTATTGTAGTAAGCTTGGTCATACTACGGAGAGATGTTTCAGGAGACAGCGTGATGTGAACAAAAAGGAGTCTTTAAATATTCAGTCAATTGGTCTAGTGTCCACTCTTGAGAGTTCCCAGAATTCTTTAACTGAGTTAATTGAACCTGCTTTGAGGGGTAACTTAAATTCTCAGGATGGAGCTCCTCTTTTGAGCAGTAACGTGGGTGACACTCTCAAGAGTTCATGTGCTAATTTCCTGTCTGATGGTTTTGTCAGTCCTCTGGACAGTAATGACAGGAAATCAGTTAAAATATATCGTGATACAGGTGCTTGCCAATCCCTTATGCTGACCAGTGTTCTAGGCTCTAATGTTAATTCCTCTGATGAAACTGTAATCTTACAAGGTGTAGGGAATAATTACTTCTCTGTCTCTCTGTGCAGAGTGAATTTAGAGTCTGGTTTTGTTAATGGTTCCGTTATGGTTGGGTTGGTTGAGACACTCCCAATGTCAGGTGTAACTTTCATACTTGGAAATGATATTGGTGGAAGTCAAGTGTGTCCAGCTCCTCAGTTGTCTAGTGAGCCAGTGGCTGCGACCCAGGACTGTGATGTCCCTGATGTGTTCCCTGCATGTGCTGTCACTAGGGCTAAGTCTAAAGTTACTGGTGATTTAGAGGATAATGATGATGATGATGTTATCCTAGCTGACACTTTTCTTGCTAATTTGGACCACTCACCAGATGAGGCAGTACCCCGTATTGTTGATAATTTGTCTCGTCAAGAGTTGGTTGAGTTGCAGGTTGCTGACCCTGAGTTGAAAGGTCTAGCTAACTCTGCTTACAGTGAAGAAGAGTCAGCCGGTGCTTCTACTTGTTATTATGTAAAGTCAGGAGTACTTATGAGGAAGTGGAGACCCCCAACAGCATCAGCCGACTGTGAATGGGAGGTTGTACATCAAGTTGTCATCCCTCGTGTTTGTAGGCAGGATATCATTAGTGTGGCTCATGATTCCAGTTTGGCAGGACACCTTGGAGTGAGGAAGACTGTGGCACGCATTTTGAAACACTTCTACTGGCCAGGCATCTTCAGGGATGTTTCATGGTATTGTAAGTCTTGTCACACCTGTCAAGTTGTGGGGAAGTGTAATCAGACCGAAAAGGTTGCACCTCTAGTTCCCATTCCTCCTTTTGAGGCGCCTTTCACCCGTGTGTTGGTGGATATTGTGGGCCCTCTTCCTAAGACTTCTTCAGGATTTTCTTATGTGTTGACCCTGATTGATATGGCTACTCGTTATCCTGAAGCCATTCCACTTAGAAATATCTCAGCAAAGAACGTGGTTAAGGAAATGCTAGGGTTCTTCACAAAGTTTGGTCTGCCCAAGGAGGTACAGTCAGACCGGGGAAGTAATTTCATGTCGCATGTTTTCAAGCAGTCTCTGAAAGAGTTGGGCATCACCCAGATCACGTCTTCAGCTTACCATCCCCAGACCCAAGGAGCGTTGGAGAGATATCATCAAACACTCAAATCGATGCTCAAGAAATACTGTTTGGAACATCAGAAAGACTAGGGTAAAGGTCTTCCATTCGTTGTGTTTGCCGCAAGAGAATCTCCAAATGAATCACTGGGCTTCTCACCTTTTGAACTACTGTTTGGCCATGAAGTAAGAAGACCCCTTAAGCTACTCAAGGAATGCTGGCTGTCGGAGGAAGATGACGTCAACCTGCTGGAGTATGTGATGAAGTTCAAAGAACGGCTGTCCACTGCTTTACAGCTGGCGAGAGAGAATTTAGGAGCTGCTCAGGAGAAGATGAAAACTTGGTATGATAAGAAGTCCGGGTTACGCCACTTTCAGCCAGGAGATCAGGTTTTGATTCTGCTACCAGTGCATGGGCAACCTCTTCAAGCCAAGTTTAGTGGTCCTTATTTCGTGGAGAAGAAACTCAGTGATGTCAACTATGTCATCGCCACACCAGATCATAGAAAGAACAAGCAACTTTGTCACATCAACATGCTAAAGTTATATCACAGGCGGGACGAAAATAATCCAGTCTGCACTGTAGCTGTTCCACCCGAGTCTGCAAGTGAAGCTCTCCCATGCGGTATGAGCCTGAGTGATAGTTTGGGGAAGAATCCTGATATCATGAATGATCTCCAGACTAAGCTTTCTCATCTACCTCCCGAGGAAAGGCAGGAGTTTTCGGCATTACTGCAGGAGTACCCGCAAGTGTTCCGTGCTACTCCAGGAAGAACCACTGTGTTGATGCATGATGTCGATGTTGGAGATGCAAAGCCAGTTAAATTGCCTCCTTACCGTGTGAACCCAGTGAAAGTTCCTCTCATCCAGAAGGAGCTTGGCTACCTGTTGGACCACAAGATGATTGAGCCATGTCAGAGCGAGTGGAGTTCTCCTGTCACTCTAGTCCCTAAGCCAGGCGGGTCACAGCGGCTTTGCATTAACTACAGACGTGTTAATCAAATAACTAAAACAGACACTTACCCTCTCCCTCGTGTGGAAGATTGCATAGACAAGATCGGAAAGGCTAGGTACATAAGTAAGTTTGATTTGTTAAAGGGATACTGGCAAGTACCTATGACTGAACGTGCTAGGGAGATCTCATGTTTTGTAACATTAGGAAAGACTTTTGCATGTTCTGTAATGCCATATACAGATTGTTTTAGAGTAATAAGAAATTTCCTTTGTAAATTTCATTTTTATTTGTGGGGAGGTGTTACATAGCCTATGATTTCATCATCCTTTGTGTAATTTTAACGCACAGTATGCTGCATGTTTGATCACGAGCGTGTTCTGCCTCAGTCCCCCCCTTCTACCGTTATAGTAGAGTAAGTCGTCCTTTCTGTTGTTCAGAGCGGGATTGTCAACTCTTTGTCCCCATGGCTTCATTTGCGCGTCCTTCTTACAAGTTGTATCAAGCTCTGCTTGCCCCTATATAATGAGCTCAGTCTCTGCATCATTGCCACTTAGATCTACTCCTCATTTTGTTCACATCTCTGTCCTCCCCTGTACAGTTATTGTTGTGAGTGCTCCGGAAGTCTCCAACCATCTAGCAGCTGTGTAATTTGAGTATAACTGTTATTGCATTTTTTCCTTGTACTGTGTAGCGTAAAGTTTGATTTGTAGGCCTAGTGAGTTTTTTTTGTAATTTATGTAAAGGTTCTTTATGTCAGTCATCATTAATAATATTTTGTATCTGTAATAATTTATCTTGCATTAACTGAGCATTACCCAGTGTATTTTCATTTTATCAGGGCTGACTTAGGTAAATTTACTCTTGCTAATTTCATGTTAATAGAGGCTATTGCAGTTAACCATATATTTAACCTGTTTTTTGCCATTACATTATCCTTATGAGTCCTGAATGTTTTGTTGTTAGTTTGAGCATGAAACTTTAACTTGTAATTTTACCTAACTCTTTTGTTTTGAACCTGGAACTTTACGGGACAGTAGTGATTTTTAGCATTCTCACTTAAAGTGTACATTATCTTTCTCTGTTCCGTAACAGTATATATATATATATATATATATATATATTCTCTCTAGCCCCGGACTCCTACGCTCCTCATGGGGCAACTCAGGTTTGGATGGTAGATGGATATATATATATATATATATGAAATAACGAAATAACTACTCTTACAAACAACAGGCAAACTGGCAACTCTGACTCGTATCGAAGCTATGGTAAACAACGTGAAATGTCAAGAAACATATCGGCTACCTAATTGGCAAATATCGCTTCTTAACTATATATATATATATATATATATATATATATATATATATAAGATTCATAGCTGTTGCTATACTTGGAATTAGTGCAGTGGTTTCTCGGGTGACCACCACCGGCAGGGCTGAGTCCTCTGCACAGGTCCCTCCAAGTCGTTGTCAAACGACTGTGCCACCTCCATTGTTGTGTTGCCCAAAATCTGCTCGTCAGTGCAGTAAAATTTTCTTGTGCAATATTAGGGGACTTCACTCCAACATCAACTCTGTCCAAAATTTCCTCCAGTTTGATTCCCCTGATCTGCTATTTTTGACAGACACACAAGTAAGCTCCACCTCTGATATAGCTAGATTTAATTTTCCTGGTTATATCTTCATTCAAAATTTCAGACCCAAAGTAGGTGTATGTTGCCTTGTTAAATCAGAAATTCCCCTGGAGGAGATTACAAAAAATAATTGTCCCGATTTCGACTATTCCACATACAAATTAAATTCTTTTGGTAAAATTAAGTATTTCTGTTGTGTTTATCGTTCCCCTAATGTCCCTCCAAAGCCGAGTTTATTTGACTCTCTTTCTTCACAACTTAGTGTCCTCAACATTAATACTGCATCAGAAATTACTATTCTGGGTGACTTTAATGTCCATAATGTTGAATGGCTCACTTACTCAGTGAGAAATGATAACTCTGGTCTTGAATGTGAGCTATTTGCAGACTCATTTGATCTTAGTTAGTCAGTCAACCTGCCCGTGTACCAGACAACCCCGATCAAAATCCCCACCTATTGGACTTGACCTCTTTCTTACAATTAATTCTTCTGCTTACACTGTTAATCTTCTCTCTCTGTTGGGCTCCGCCAAGCACATCTTATTATCTTAACTTGTCCTACCACTCCGGTACGGCCTGTGGACCCTCCAAAGAAACTTTGTCTGTGTCACTTTGGAGCTGCAGACTGGGAGGCCCTCAGGCAGTACGTCTTTGATTGTCCCTGGAATGATTATTGCTTGCATGGTCAGGAGCCATCTGAGTGTGCCTTGCGCATTACAGAGGTTATTTTTTCAGGCATGGAAGCATACATTCATTTCTCATATCCTTTGACTAATGCAAGAAAGCCTTGGTTTAATCACACTTGTTCTAAAGCTGTCCACAACAAGAAGAGGGCCTATAAAAGGTACCGGAGCCATCCCACACTTGGGGGATGAATCAGGGCCTTGGCATTATCAGTCAGAGTCTGCTTTATTGGAATATTATACGGGTATGACTTGAGGTCCAGTCACTAAATTCTCTGGACAGAAGATTTTGACATGCCAAGTTCTTGTGAACGCCTCTGAAGTGATTTCTTCAAACTCTGCAACGCTGACTCATGGACCAACTCGATGGTTGCTTCAGTACGAGCAGATTTCTTTCCTCCAGCATGTAGGCCTATAGATGGAACCTGGCAGGTTCCATGGCTTTCAAATTTCTGGACAATTTTCTTGATTGCTGGTATAGATGGGGCATCTCTAACACCCAGTGTTTCCGGAATTCTCTCTGAGTCTGTACTAATGATTTAGTCTCTTGGTAAAATTTCAAAATTTTTGCTCACTCCTCGACTGAGAGTTTCGTGGTTGAACTAAGATGAAACTTTCAGGAAAGAAACTCCCACATGCCTACAGCACGACCTGAAAAAAAAAAAAAAAAAGTTGTTTAGTGAAATAGATCATAAGTAATTCAACAATAAAACGTTAACCTTTTGGGGGTACACCCAGTATTATGTTTTCAATCAATTTTGGTACACCCAGTATTATGTTTTCAATCAATTTTACAATGTTTACTCATTGTTCCTGCGATGAATATATTATAATTGCTCTGTGCTCCAGTGATTCGAAAGCCTTTTCAGAATCAACCTAACCTAACCCCAGTGGGTTTTAATATTCTGTAGTTTTCTCAGTTACCTGATTCATTGTGTGTAGATGATCAGTAGTCTAATACCCGCTTCGGAAACCTGCTTGCACACGAGGTTGGTTTTCTCCTAAATTTGTTGTTATTCTGTTTGTAAGGACTTTAGTGAAGAGTTTGCAATTTAATGGTAATAAACTAATGGGTCGATAGCTACTAAGATCATTTGAGTCGCCTTTTATGTAAAGCAAAGTAACTATTGCATCACACTATGTTTGGGAATTTTCTTTGTTTTAAATTACAGTAAATAAGAGGGCGAGCCTGTTTTGCACTTATACTCCTGCATTCGACAGTAAATAAGAGGGCGAGCCTGTTTTGCACTTCTACTCCTGCATCTGACGGTAAATCTGCTACTATTCCATGTCTTCCTAGGGCCATCCCTCTTTTCATATTTTTTGAGAAATCTATAGTTCGTCTGGTGTTACCTCAGGTATTTCACTTGTCAACTAAATAATTAGCAATTGGTACCATTATCTTTGATGCATATATTTCTTTGTAAAATTCTTCAGCTCTCTTCACCATCATATCTCTGCATTAAAATGACTTCAACAATTTTGTCTTTCAGGAGTATAATTTGTTGCTTTCTGTATGGCATTTTACTTAGGACCTCTTTCAGACTTTTTCCATTTTTTTAAGTTTATTTGGTCTGATCAATGTTTCTCTTTCATTTATCTTTTCTCTGTCTCTTGCTGATTAGCTTAATTGTGCTCTTTCCATTTCATCTTTCTTTGAAGTACTTTCATCTCCTTTCTTCTTTTCATAAGCTCGAGGGTCTTTTTTGAAAATTCTTGGTTTTAGTTGTATTAACTTTCTTACTACCTCCGCTGATTCTCTTATTTCAAATTTTGTTAGTCTATCATTCAACTCATCAGTGTCACACTCTGCATAACTTTGAGCCTGAAATATGTTCCTTATTTCGAACTGAGAGACTGCTTTGATTTGTCTTACGTCTATTTGGCATATCTTTTTATTTTTATTCGGCTTCTTTCATTCACTTCTGATCTGTGTGTGTGTGTGTGTGTGTGTGTGTGTGTATATATATATATATATATATATATATATATATATATATATATATATTTATATATATATATATATATATATATATATTGTATATGGTATGTATGTTCCCTACAGAAATACGCGGTAAATATAAATCATGAAGGAAAAACGCCCAGGAAAAAAGGATCATAATACTAAAAAAGCAAGCAGTGGTCCACTGGGCAGGTAGTGGAGGAGTCAGTGTGTCTATTGCAGTGGTGGAGGCGAACAACACATTGCTCCCTGCCCTGAACGCTCCTTCTTTCCATTCCCTCCTTCTCTTGGCTAATACTCCTCCTCCCTTCCATTCCCTCCTTCTCTTGGCTAATACTCCTCCCCCCTTCCATTCCCTTCTTCTCTTGGCTAATACATTATGTACATAATAGGCTACTAGTTCATGCACTTTTATTTAAGTCGTGTCTTTCTGAGGGGCCGGCAGGAACAGCGCGGCTGTTCTTGTTATTTCGGCTTGCAGTCAGGAAATTTGCTCTTTCCCACAGCCATTACTAGGCGCAGCTTTGTGTTGCTTGTTTAGCTACATAAGTGGAATTTTTAAAAATCAAGAGTTTGAAAGATGAGTGGATGGATATGTGGCCAATATTTTCTTGGCACACTGATTATGGCTCCCCCATTCTGGAGCTATCATGTTCCTGTGTCTAAATTCCTCATATTCTACGTATTTGGTGATGATATTTTCTTGGCACCCTGATTATGGCTCCCCCATTCTGGAGCTATCATTTTCCTGTTTCTAAATTCCTCATATTCTACGTATTTGGTGATGAAGGTTAGGATGGTAATGATTTGTTATGATGGATCGGGAATAAAAGAAAAACAGCACTGATAATGGATCAGTATTAGCGGGAAAAAATGCTGGAAAAAGAGCACTCTATCACTTTCATGGAAACTGTATGAAAATGCATAGACCGAGCAGCGTAATCCCGGAACCCTACGCTCCTGATGGGTCCATGAATGATTGGATGATTAATGGGTGCATTGTAAGTTTTTTCACCCGTGATACATGGCGGTGTTATTATTGTAAGCTGAGATAACATTCTTTTAGGAAATTTGAGCTCGAACCAAGATGAAACACAATCATTTTTAACACTGAAAAGAGAGAGGGGTAATAAACCACCTTTCATTTTTTTTTTTTATGTGTTCGGCTCTGGGCTTTGGCTTCACAGCCTGCTATCAAGGCCCAGCAGTCCTCCTACACACTATACACCTCTACATTAATTAATATTTGTTGCAAATGATCCATTAACTATGAGGGAATCTCCTTTGCTGAATAAAGTCGCTTTACTGGAATCAAATGAAATGTAAAAGATGTCATCTTACTGAATGGATTCTTCTGGAAACAAGAGCAATAATCTTCACTCCACGGTAAAATACAGATTAGAATACAAAGTAAAAAAAACTCGTTCAGTTTTATGCACTGTATATATAAATTTTCTCCCTCCCCTCTGATGCATGAAGATGTTTTTGTGCTGCTGTAAAATGTGAATAACAGGGATTTGTTTGAGCACTTCCTGGCACCCCTGGCCCGTGTGTACAATGGTATGGACACACAATTACACGTTTGGAAATATCCTGACGTGTGCAAATTAGCGCGTTTTCTCCCTCCCAATTTCCCACATTTTCACCTTTGCCCTTCCCTGCCTTTTCCCTTCCTCTCCCGTTTCCTCTCCATCATTTGCCTTCCCCCGGCATGTACTTGATGGGAACCTACCTTCAACTGCCTCTTCCACCACTTCTTACCCTGCAGGAAGTATAAAGGACTGAAATGGGAATTAAACATCAAGTCTGTCGGTCCTTCCCCAGCCGTTTGCTACTTGGAAGCCTACGACGGTCTTATCTGTTCAGTTAGTCTAAGATAAGCATAGCTCAGAAAAAAATGGCTTCTCCACCCGTCGTCAGTTCCTCAATTTAAGTCGGGATGAATTAACGAAAATGACTGCAATGCAGTATACCTAAGTAGCCTAGTTATGGGAAATTAATAGTTAAGTTTTAATGGATTATAAATTATGTATGTTCTTGACGTGTAATGAGAATACCTTCAGAATAACATTACATAGTTTAATACGAAGAACTTTTCTATTTTAGGTGCTTTCAAATAATTTTATTTAGCTCTGTGGGTAAATAGAGCCATCCTTTACTCCTTCAGCAAAAGAAGTCTTCCCGAAAAAGAAAACCTGGAGGTCGCAAGAATAAACCAGTGAAGTACGTCAGCGGAAATTCGATATAAAAGCACATGCTTCAGCCTTTCCATGCTGCTGATGTCTTTGATCTCTGCCTTTCCCAGTATTAGCTCTTCCTGTTCCCTCTCCTGACAGTCTTTCTCTGTCTCTCTTTCTCCTCTCATCCCCTACCCCTCCCTCCTTGTGCCCATTTCCCTGGCCTTCCCATCGTGCCCTTCCCCCCGTCTCTTACTGTCTTTCTCTTTCCATCTCTCTCCCTTTCTCTCCCTTATACTTTGTCGGTGTCATAGTGGGTTAAGGACTAGGTGGTAGTTAATACTGAGCTCTAGCATTCTTATTATGATTCAGATTACAAAATAATGTCTTTGAGGCCCTGGGGTGCTTATATGTGAAAGACATGACAGGAAACACGCTCATATTGGTTCTAACTGCTGAGCTATTGTGCTAAACCCTTTCAGGACGAGAGATAACTATAATATTCACGTTACTGAAAGTTTAGTTTTTGTGTGTGTGTGTTTAGGAATCGTCTCCCAGTCATTAAAAATTAGATACACTAAAATTACAGAAGGGTAATTGTTCATTTTCTTTGCTTTTGTGTCCTTAGTTTAATACATCATGTGCTGTATTCTGGGATTTCATTCCGCCACTAGCAGGTGCTTCTCCTGAACCAGACGAGATCACTGAACAGCAACAAAAAATTCATTGAGTTTTGATTTGGTCTGACTAAATATCTGTGGAGATAACATTAACCTATCACGCCCCGATCAATTTTGGATTTTTTTTTTTTTTTTTTTTTTGAGGGGGCTCAAACCTCCGCTTTTTGTAAGAAACAATGGCAAATCACAAAAAAAAAAAAAGTGCTCATGAGCCTAGAAGTGGGCTGTACAGGTGACGCTCCCCATATGTGATACTGTCTTCTCTCGAGCTGCAGTGCAGCTCTCACGTTTTCTATGGTAGGGGTAACTATTCCACACCACTCACAATAGGTAGGTATTTGTTCATTTGGTACAAATTTATATGTAGTACAAGAATATAATGGTTTTTATACACAATTATAGGCGATATAAGTGTTGTTTAACTCTGTACACATAAACATCACCAATTTCTTGCACCAGTAACTCACTGTGACTGTTGTTTCAATTTGTAATCTATTTTTCAATGTACATAATACTTTCCCACAAACATTATACATGTTTACACCTTATATTACAGTTATCAAATATATTTACAGGCCTTAATACTATACAGTAGTAAGCATCATATATCGCAAGCACACACAGTATCAGAAGTGTACAAATGTGTGATACTCCTGGAAACAGGGATCCAAGCACAATCCTACGTTGCAGTCAACACACTCGTACCTCGTGTCTTTTCTCTGAGTGGTTGGTCTTGCTCTCGAGTGACTACATACGTAACAGTGGTGCTGGGGTCTAGGACGGTTGGTTGTGGAAGGATGAGGCTGGTGAAGTGGCGTCCTGTGAGGCGTAGAGGAATCTGGCCGGCAGTTGTAGGGCAGGGGTGGTAGTGTGGCCTTTCCTCAGCATATCTGGCAATCAGTTCACGGGACAGCTCCTTCACAAACCCCTCGGAGGTCTCGGAGGTACCCGTAGTCAAGGCAGGAGGGAGTGGTCGTTGAGGACCGTGATATGTAGCAGCTGGGAAAAAAAAAAATGTACCACTCCAACATGGTCCTGGAACACTCCACACTGGAAATCATGGAGTTAGACTGGTATCTTGCCTCATGTTGACATTGTTGTCAATAGCTGACTCCAGTTTCCAGACGTGATGCCTCCTCTCGCTGGGGTGATCCAGAGTCGGTGTGGTGCATCATGGGGCGGTGTACCGTCAAAAGGAGGAACTCTTCCCTGTTGTGGTTCCATGCAGTGGTGAAGATGTTACTTGATTTGAAAAAATAAAAATAAAACTCATTCTTATCGAGTTTCCTCCCAACCTTGACCATATGACAGCTTTTTTTTTTTTTTTTCACAGTGCCACGGACTCCGGTGTCATGAAGGTCGAGGAACCAAGCGAGAAGGGGGCTAGTGTACCAGTTGTCTAGGTAAAAGATGTGACCATGATGAAAGTACTTCTCTATCATAATCTTCACCATGGCCCCTGAGAGTCCAATACTTCGATCTTCTGTTATGTCTGTCCGTGCTCCGGTGTACAAGTCTATGTCTTGCACATAACCAGTTTTACAGTCACACATAACGAAGATCTTGAACCCAAAATGGTGTCTCTTGCTGGGTATGTACTGCTGAAAAGAAATATTGCCTCCTCACAACACGAGACTCTTGTCTATAGCAAGGTCTCTGTAAGGATAGAAGGATGAGTGGAACTTTTCCTGCAGGTGATAAAAAATCATCCTTATTCTCCTCATTCTATCAGTGTTATTAATATTTGCAGAGTCGTAGGCATCGTAAAAGTGGAGGCAGCTCAGAAATTGGTGAAATATATTCCGACCCATTACCTTCATAAAGATAGGTGTGTTTATCAGTAGGTCCGTAGACCATTATACTGGAATTTTCGATTCCTCATAATACCCATCAAGAGAACCAGGGCAAAAAATATGAACATCTAATCTGTCGTGACTGGATAGTCATAATGCTTGGAGTGTCTGCTTGTTGTACCTTCGCTCACTTTGGTGGCACTGGCTGCTAGCGAACGTGTTTGTTTGTTCTACTATCCGCTCCACATACTCCTCACCAAGTATTGGTGGAAGAAATCCACCCTGGTGGAGCCTGAGTGGAGGCCAGGTGTGGTACAACCAGAAGCCAGACCGTCACTCCTCTGTGAACTGGTGAATGATGGGAGTGAAATCACTCCCATCTTCCCCGTCCCAAGACACACCAATGTCTTCAGCCTCATTCCCACCGTCGCCTTTGTCGGGGTGGAGACGAGAGGGTGGTGGAAGAGGTTGGAGAGGTGGTGAGTGGTGCCCTTCCCCACTCACGCTCCTCTTCCCTCTCCCTTTTCCCTTCCCATTCCTTCCTTTCCCCACATCATGGGGCTGTGGGGAAGAAGCGTGGGAAGTTTGTGGGGTGAAAGAGGTGCTGGGGAGCAGATATTCCCCACCTGCCCACTCCCCAGGTGCACCACGTGCTCGCCTGGGAGCTGGCTCCCTATCACCACCACCACTTTCCCTTTCACTGGCGGCCGCCCCACCACTCGCGCCTTCTCCAGACAAAGCACTAGGCCCATACCTTATGTTTCTTCTTGCCGCCCCTTCAACTCCCCACAGCAAAATCCTCTCCCTCCCCAACTATGAGGGTTTTCCACGAACTACTGCTCCGTCCTCATCCTCGTCAGACCCTTCGGCTGGTGAGAGGTGTGTGCTCGTGCTTGGGGTCCTGGCTGGCCTTCCCTAGCCCTGTAATATGTCACATACTGCATCTTCCTTGGCAACAGTGCCTCCTCATGACTGCTGCTTGTTTCTTCCTCCAGCGCCATATAATCTTTGTCCTCCACATCTTTATCAATTGGAGAATCACTCTCACCTGTGAAGGCATCAAGGGCGGCTTGAATTTTCTTGTCAGAGAGACCTCGGCACGCCATGTCTTGAGTGGGTCACTGCTAACAAGTGAGTGACCGAGACAATGGTGCACAGGGGTCACGCGGGGTTGGGGAGTCCCCACCTGGCGGCGGGTAGTGGAAGGTCTCCCGTGAATGCCTACCAACAATCACGCATGAAACTTTAAACATGTGCAAATGGCAGACTTCGCATTTGCAAAATGTACCAGTACGTCAAAAGGCATCAGCATGAAAAAAAGGTCTGATACCCATACACTGACAGAACGTGGCGGGTTAAGGTTCAAGTGGGGGATGACGAAATTTGATTTAAAGAACGGTAGGTCACAGGGTAAGGTCGATTCAGATTTCATTTAATTTGGACCAAACATGATGTTAGGGGTAAGAATCAGTGAAAGGTGAAAAAATTTGATTTTGAAAACAAGCAGTCAGATGTCAAGGTCACAGGGCAAAGCCACTTAGACCAACTTGAGGAAGCGACTATTCCATTCGTTGTTCTCTGTCTTGTAATTATTTCATCTTTGTATTCATTTGCATTCATGTACAGTCGCAGGATTAAGTAAATTTTCAAAGAACACACATTACCGGCGAGTCTTTGGTGTGTTTAATGAGTGTACAAGTAGCAAAGGAATCTCTCAAAAGTCAGTTATTTTCATGCAGACCATGTTTAAGTGAAGCAGATGTTATTAGTGTTTTATTACGTGTAATGGTCCAGCATTACGTTCATAGTTGTTCTCTGAACAGATTGACGGAAATATCTTATAAGCATCTCATGAACACCTAAAAAAAAAAAAAAAAAAAAATAGTGAATGATGAAATTCATAGAACTGGCGCACTTGTCGACCACGTATCCTGCGTAGCACTATGAAAACCGTGTAAGGTGGGATAAAAAAATAAATCAATAAAACGGACATGATGAGTCAATGAATGGGTGGAATGGGCTGGGATACTGATGGGCAGCGGGTTTCCGTGGAATGAAGGACTGTTTCAATCTATCTTCCATGAGAGAGCGGTTCCGGGTGGCAATGAAATGACTGTGGGAGATCAATATATGGGTTGGATGACAAAATTGTTGTGGGGCTGGGGAAAGACCGTAAGAATATGCTCTTTGAAAATGGGCAACGTAAGACTAATGTTTAGGTCGCACTGAAGATATATTTCTAAGTTATATCCAGCAAGAACAGGAATAAAACAATATATGCTCGTGTTGCTCGAATTAGCCAGGAGTCTTGAATCGCAGGGAAAAAATATATGTCACCATGTTGCCAGAGATGATAGGGTGTACAAAAGAAAACAGTGATTGAGTGACTGGTTTACCCAGTGCTAATACAGGTAGGAACACACACGATTTATATCAGTTTTATGAGTATGAATAGTAGGTTGAAATAAAACTAAAAATACTGATACATTTGTGATGAAACATATTTGCTTGAAAAATTTCTCTGGAATTACAAACGTAATAATGATTACGATTACTTTTCGAATGCATTTGATTACGATTGTGATTACTTTGCAAAAAATATGAATATAATAAATGGTTACAAATACATGAAAATCGATTTCAGTCGTTATCGATTACAAATTACAATTACCCCATATCTGTTTCCTTTTCTTCCTCTTCCTCCTCCTCCTCCTCCTCTTCCTCCTCCTCCTCCTCCTCCTTCTCCTCCTCCTCATCATCATCATCATCATCATCATCAGCAGCAGCAGCAGCAGCAGCAACGTCATCATCATCATCATAACCATCATCATTATTCTTTTTCTCCCTCTTCCTATCGACCTCCTTTTGCCGCTTTCATATCCTCCCCTTTTTCACCATGCTCTTCCTCCTTTCCTCTCCCCTCTTCCATTTTCTTCATGCTATTTTCACGTCTTGCTCCTACAATTCCATTTGTACCTTCTCTCCTTCCCTGTCCTTCAACGCCTTTACCCACGCGGCTGCCTTTAAATTTACCCTCTCCCTCTCACTTTTTGTCTATTTATTTACATTTTCTAAACGCCCCCCCCCCCCATCTTTTTGTATCTTGTTTTCTCTACCCCATTTCCCTTCTTCGAACCTTTTTTTTTTTTTTTTTGTTCCGCTGTACCACTCCCTCACTCCGATCCTTTCAGCCACTTACTTGCCCACTCTTCTCCTTTCCCTGTTCCCTTGCTCCGTCACCTCACTTCTCCCTCACTCTGCATCCGCTTTGCTTGGCACACCTTTGTTTTCTCCTAACCCACTTTTGCCACATCCTCGCTCATTCCTACCTCACATCTTACTTAAGTTTCATTTTCCTTTCGATTTATTTCGCCTCTCTACTTTTTATCTCCTGTCTTTCACTTCTTCATCTTGCCTTATTTTTGCCGAGCTACTGTTTCATACTGTCTTCTCAGTTTCCACATGCTAATCTTGTTCATCTTTTTTTTTTTCCCATAATGCCTTACCAATATCTGTATCATCATTAGTTTATCTCAAACTCTGCCTGGCTCCTGTTTCTTTTCCCACTGCCTCACCTCACACTTATCCTTACCCTTTCCATCATCCTTGACTTCCACCTTTCCCCTGCCCCCTCCTTGTATATTGTCTCACTGCTATCTCACGTTACTGAATCCTTCCCTCTCTACCTCTCTCATCTTACTCACCTCCTCCCCTGGTTCATGATGGTGACCAAAGTACACCAGCCTCATCTCTGTTACTTTCCCTTTTGCCTGCTTTGTCCATTTCTGTCAATCTCAGTTCTACCTGAGCCCTCTCCAACTTATGCCTTTCCCTAGCCTCGATTCTCTCCGCTTGTTAGCATTAGAGCAACAATCCAGTGCAAGGGGATAAAAAGGAGACTAAACAGTCGCAGAAGCATTAAACCAGAGTACAAAAGTCACTAAAGCTCACCCACCAATTTCTTCAGTCAAAACTGGCAGAGGGAAAATGCTCTACCACACAGGACCCAAAATTATTGTGTAAGTTCCAAACGATAAAAAATATTAATATTTATATTTTTTTTAATGCAAGGAAGAGGGAACCAAAGGCCAGGAGCCCGCAGATTGTTCCCTCTAAGAAAAAAACAAAAACAAGTTCAAATAAACCCTTGCACGCCGGGGGGTTTCCGACAACACCCACTCCTCTCTACAGGGGATTTCCGTGAGTTTGGAAATAACACCCTTACTTCAGACCCTAACATCTGCCAAAGTATAATGACTAGAGAAAAAGTTAAAGATCCATTAGACTCATCAATTCCTCTCCTTCAAATAAAAGTATCCCCAAGTCTCCAGGTGGTCCAGTTGATGAATAAAAATAAGTTAAAGATGACCGGTTTTCCGTGGTCTGGCGGGCTTATCTGAGTGCGCACCACAGACAGTGACCTTGAATTCACTGGCTAGCATTGGCAGCACTGACTGGAGTTGTGATTGTAACACTGCCTGGCCTCCCGGAATTTTCCACTCATTCTTTGACTCTTCCTTACTCACCATCATAAGGATGAGTCATGACCCTATTCATGTGGCTCCCCGTAGGGTTCTACGTACATTTCACAGGGCCATTATGTCCTATAGGTTTCTGGGGAAAAAAATAGCTTTTTGATTTTCTGTATTCACTTCTTGCATCATTTATAATAACTTCCCTCTACTACAGCACTTATATTTGCACTTGACATCACGATTACGGATAGTTGCACTTTGAGAAGTAAATTCTCTGGCAATTTCACGCAGTATGGTTGAGTATGAGGTAATTACTCTTTCAGATATTGTGACTAATTTGTAATAATCAGGCGCATCGTGAAAATATTACTGATGTTATAGACAGCTTACATTTTTTTTTTAATTTGCATCACAAATATGTTAATTCTTACACATTCACCATTATTTTCTGAGTAACGGGGGAACAATTTGGTTACAGCCAACCAGATCATTTTCTTTCTCATCTGTGCACTTGGTTTTCTTTCATTGTACCAGCTAGGGTTACTCAAGGTATTTCCAATCATTGTTTCACAAATATCCATAAACGGTAACATTTGCTGCAGTGTATTTGTAAAACTTATAATAAAACACATTCCATAACACTTACTTGATATAACTTATAATATCTAACATTTCACTTATGTATAAAAAAAAAAACACACTTGTATATACCTGTTTACTATTTACAATTTTCCACACCTGCTCAGTCACTGAGCCTTTTCCCCAGCAGTAAGGGCAGAATTTTCACAGGGATTGATGATGCAATAGGCCCCGAGCATCGGGGAGCAGAATCGTACGAGGAGGATACGAAGGCATCACTCTACACTCTACCACTGCCGTGTACAGACTGAGCCGTGCGTTAGTGGGGTACCTTGGATACTTACCTACCCCATAGTTGTCACAGAAAATGGTGGCAGGTTCAAAAGGTGGCAGGAAGATGCTTGCAGCTATACAAGTCAACCAGCAATGCTCCACGCTCCAAATCCTAGTGGTATAATCATCAACCTGCGCATAGAGGTTAACGATCTGTTCATTTTGAGATGCCTGGACACACTGCATTTGAAAGACTAGAGATCACAGGTAGTAGGAAATACAGACAAAGGGAAACAGTTCCAGAGGTGACGTATTGCATACATGAAGGACTGAAAGCAATGGTTAACTCTTGCTTTAGAGAGTTGGATAGAAATAGATGAGAGTGTGTTGCTAGACGGGTGCTAGGCGCCTACCGTTGTGGTGGAGGAATGCATAAGAGAAGAGACAACCAAGGCTGCAAACCTACAATGTTGTTTTTTTAAAGAATGACTAAAAGCAAAAGAGCCAAATTCAAGATCCTTTCACTTCTAGATGCTTGGGAATGGTGCGTTTACTAAACTGGAATTAATAGGCATGGGGAAATACAGACTGAGGAAGTTCGTTCCAGAGCTGACCTGTTGCATAACTGAATGACTGAGAGTATTAGTAAACTCTTGTATTAGAATGATGGACAGAACAGGGGGTGAGTGTGGTACTAGAAACGGGATGCTAGCCTACAGTTCAGAAGAGCTGTGTCCACTGAATCAGCGACAATAAAGAAAATATGATGCAACGATGCTGTGAAGAGAGAGAGAGAGAGAGAGAGAGAGAGAGAGAGAGAGAGAGAGAGAGAGAGAGAGAGAGAGAGAGAGAGAGAGAAAATGTGGGGGAGGGGGGTTGAAGGGACTCAGTAAGATAGAGATGATAAAACGAAAAGCTTTGACTTCACCCAGGTTAGATAACCTGTGTGGGGGGACCCACCCCACTAGACAGAAATGGAAATAATATCTCTGTACAAATTTAGCATCTGTGTATGGTAATGAAAGCATGGAGTATTATGATTTATGAACAAAAGAACGTATTTCATTTCATTTTCCTGCATCATGTGTTTGCCATTTTTACATCCATTATGATCTGTATTGGAAAATGAACTTACAGATCATATTTGTTTCTGTGGACTCGCACATGATAGGGCGTACAGCTGCCTTAATCACACCATCACTGAAGTCAGAGGTGGTATGCTCAACAGCTTGAACCATCAGGAGATGTCTGAAAGTTTTTTAGTCATGAAAATGTTCCCCAGGATGAAGGTCAGTCCGCAACCCTCATATTATTTCAACCAAGATAACCTTCCCATGGACTCCGTACACCCAGATATGCGACTGGTTGTAACCGATTTTTGAAAACTACTAGAGAGAGTCGATATTTTTTTTGTTTCTTGCCTTGAGAGTTTTGATTTAAAACTGAAGGCAATTTTAGGTGGGTGTTCTGTGATGGATAGGGGGAATGAGACAAAACATTTCTTTTTCACTTGTTTCTATTCTAGTTTCTTCCTGTCTTAATCTACATTTCCCCTGCTCCCCACCCAGTTCCTGCATACACTCTCTATTTAGATCCCTAACTTCTGCCTCAACCTATAAACCTGCCCCCGTGCCTGGATGGTCTTCCACAGTAATCAGGTACAATGAGGTACTTGATTTCCACTTTATATTTATCTTTATCCTCTCCAAATTTACATTACATTTGATCTCTGGCCGAAACAACACTTTGCCTCACTTCTACCTACATCCCCGTCTCATTCCTGCCTTCATCAGCGCGCCACCTGGTCCTGACTTGACTTATCCTTGACCTCTTCAGCCCGAATGCTCACTTCTAAGCTCAATCAAATAGTTTAGCACTAAAAATAATAAAATGGAAATGATATTTTCATGCTGAGGTGGTGGCATACTAAGTACATTCGGCCAGCATCCGAATTATGCTTCCCGGGCCCACCACGGCACACCTTACTTCAGCGTATTCACACTTACAGCTGAAACTGGAACCTGGATTTTTAAATTGAAGGTTGCCTCTCGTAATCTGGGAGAATTTTTCGTGGGTACAGCGTCCTCTTAAGGAGACATCATGCCATGCCTACTACATGTTGGGAGGAAGGAGTGAAGGGGAAACAGCAGAACAATGACGTAACGCTAAAAAATTCAAACATTACTTATACAGGGACCAACTTTTACTAGCATATTAACATGGTGTTATTTAGCATTTCCCTCTGTATTACCATCTTGTCGATTAATAAGATTTAGTTACTGTTTGTTACATTTCTTGTTGTTCCAGTTACTGTTACTTCTATGTTGTCTGTGTTTTGTAATTATTACCTCGCCCATATAGTGAGTGGATAAGAAACAGGGTCGTCGAAGAATTTGAGAGACAGAAGAGAGAGTTATATGTAGAGAGTAAGCGGGAGGTGAAAACATTAGTAAGAGTAAGAAGAGAATGGATGAGGAATTTGGAAGGAATCTGCGTGTAAACTGAAGGGAATGTAAGAAAATGTTCTGGAATGAGGTAAAGAGAGTTAGACAGGGTGCCAAAGAAGTTAGTTGGGGAGTGAAAGATAAAAATGGTACATTACCAGTGGTGAAGGGAGAAAATGTGAGCAGATGGAGGGAAAACTTTAATGAATTGTAAACACAGAGAATGAA
Organism: Coenobita brevimanus; assembly: GCF_032717465.1. Lineage (NCBI taxonomy): Eukaryota > Metazoa > Arthropoda > Malacostraca > Decapoda > Coenobitidae > Coenobita > Coenobita brevimanus. Next base: position 20,718,786 of record NC_137053.1, on the reverse strand, counting down.
AGTAATGCAAGTAGACGTGGATGGGGAATGGCTGGGAGAAGGAGGGATGTGAGAAGAGAGGAAGAAATTAGCAGGATGGAAATTGTGGAAGCGATGAAGAAAGTTACAATGGGAAAAGCCCCAGGAATTGATGGAGTGTGTGGTGAAATGCTGAAGTATGGGGAAGAGATAATGGTGGAGTGGATGTGGAAGCTGTGCAGATTGGCTTGGGAGGAAGGTAGAGTCCCGGAGGATTGGAAGCCAGATATAATTATTCCCCTGTACAAGGGAAAAGGGGAAAAGGAAGTGTGTAGTAATCACAGGGGCATTTGCCATCCGAGTGTAATAGGAAAACTACTGTATATGGCAGGATAATTATTGACAGAAATAACAAAGAAATTAGTTGGAAAAGAACAGGGGGGGGGGTTAGAAAAGGAAGAGGTTGTGTAGATCAGATATTCATTCTTAGATCTTAAGTGGAAAAGTTTCTAGGGAAGTTGTATGCAGCCTTCTTGGATTTGGAGAAAGCATATGACAAGGTGGATAGACAAGGATTGTGGAAGGTATTAAGAATCTATGGAGTAGATGGGAAGTTGTTGAAGGCCGTGAAGAGAATGTACAGTATGAGGGTGCTGAGGCTGCTGTGCACGTGGATAGTGAACTGAGTAAATTTTTCTATTTGAAGGTTGGATTGAAACTAGGATGTGTCATGTCTCCAATGTTGTTCAATCTGTACAGGATGGAATTATAAAAAGAGATACAAGGTGGGGCAGTGGATGTTGGAGTGGCCCTAAGGAGAGAGGGCAGTGTTTGGAAACTCCCTGTACTGTTGTTTGCAGATGATACTGTGTTGTTAAGTGAAGACGAATGGGAACTGCAAGGCTTTGTGGATGAGTTTGGGAGAGTGTGTAAGAAACGAAATCTAAAGGTGAATGTAGTGAAGAGTAAAGTGATGGTCTTCAAGAGGAGTGAAGTCAGTGAATGTACAGCGAGATTGGATGGGGAGGAAATAGAGACCATGAATACGTTTAAGTACTTGGGTAGTGTGATGAGTAAGGATGGAAGTTTAGAGGGTGAAGTGCTTGAGAGGGTGCAGCAGGGAAGAAAGGTTGCTGGTTCCTTGAAAGCAGTGATAAGAAACACGGAAATGAGCATGGAAGTGAAATAGCTACCACATGACAGTATTGTGATACCAATTCTAACATATGGAAGTGAAGCTTGGATCTTGTTGGAAGGAAGGATGTCAAGAGTGAGAGCAGTGGAAAGGAGTTATTTGAGAGGAGCATGTGAGTCACATGGAGAGACAGACTGACAAATGAGGAAGTGAAGAAATGTTGTGGTGTGGATGTGGATGTGATGGGAAGGGTTAGGAGAAACACATTAAGGTGGTTTGGCCATGTGGAGGGGATGGAGAGTGAAAGACTGACGAGGAGAATGTATGTGAGTGAGGTGGAGAGGGGGTGAGGGAGAGGGAGGCCAAGGATGAGATGGAGGGATGGAGTGGAGAGGTATATAAGGGAGGGGGGTATGAGCTGGGAGCAGGGCAGTGAAATGGTGGGGGACAGAACAACATGGAGGTGACTTGTTTGTGGCCACCCCTTATGGGATTAAGGCATCTGGCAATAGGTAGATAGATAGACAGACCTCGCCCAGATGGAGTCCAGGGAGGTATTGTTTTTAGTTGAGTTTGTTCGTCTGTTTCTCATATTGTTAGTAACATTACGGAGAAACGGCTGAATGAAATTACATGAAACTTTCAAGACATGTGGGCACTGCGCCCATAAAAAAGTTATTACATTTTGGATGTGATCGAGAGACCCTGAAAGGTCAAAATCAAGATCACGGATTATTCAGAGAGCTCTAACTTGAAAACGGTTGAAGAAAAAGATATTTAGTATTGTGAATATACAAGAACTCATAATATGGGATTTCAGTTAGCACCAAGACCTTTGGTCTTGAATGGCATGGAAAGGTCAAACTCAAGATCATGGACGGATGGCTATAACTCAAAACTGATTGAAGACAGATATTTACTATTTACAACATACGGGAAATCCCATATGGTTTATAAATTGGTACCTTGACCTTTGACCAAAAGTGACCTTGAAAGGTCAAACTCAAGGTCACGGATTTTCATGGGCTATTATTTGAAACTCGTTGAAGATAGAGATATTTACTAGTACCAAGATATAGGAAGTTTCATATGGGCTTTAATTTGGCAGCATGCGTAACTTGAAAACATTTGTGCCATTACCTTAGACTTTAATTATGCACTGACACTAAATGGCACAAATGAGTCAGTATTTAATAGCAATATAATACCTGCTGTTGGGAGAGGTTTGTTGTGCCTGGCACCATGTGTGTATTGATGTAATTTTATCACCAGGATAAGTGATGAGGGTAATTAAAGAACGCCAGTGTCTGTACAACATACAAGTATTTAATGCACCCCGTACCCACAACGTACGATGCACTTCGCAGCTTTTTTTTCATGCTCAGTCCCGGCGACATATGATGCACGTTTTGCAGTTGTAAGGTCTGTCGTTTGCACATTTTTCAAATTTCTCGCGATTTTTGGTACATAAACATGGGACACCTTCCTCTACCACACCTTAGTACATTTTAGTACATTACTGATACTGTGTATGCTTGAGATAATACTAGGCTCACTATATTATTAAGGTCTGTAAATATGCGATAATATGATGCTCACTGTATTAGTAAGGCCTGTAAATGTGTGGCAAGATATGTAAGATGGAAACTAGTGTAATGTTAGTGGAAAAGTATAATGTAAGTTGAATACAGAAAGTAAGTTGAAACCACAGTCATAGTGAGTCAACTGTGCAAGAATTTGGCAATTTTAATGCGTTCGTAAATGAAGCAATGCTTATATCGCCTATATTTTTGTGTGAAAACCAATATATTCTTGTACTACATGTAAATTTGCATCAAATTAATAAAAATCTAAGTATTTTGAGTGGTTTCCGATAGTTACCCGTACCATAGAAAATGCAACAGTAGCAGCGCGGCTACAGAGAACGCAGTATCAGATGTTCAGAGGGCCACCTGTCCAGACCATTTCTGATTGGTGATTTTCCATTGTTTCTCACCAAAAGGAGAGTTTTGAGCAAAAAAAAGGAAGTTGAAAATTTTTCGGGTTTGGGGGAGTGAGTTTTGTAATATATTAGTAGGAATGGGGCGGGTTACTTCTGCATTTTGGGTTGAAGAATTAAAAGTGCAACAAGTTTAATGAGGTTTATGTTTACTGATACCTTAATAATGCCATTATTTTCAGAATCTATATGTATATGTTACAACCTACACCTACTGAAATGGGTCGATAGATAGAGTAATGAAGATACAAATTCACAAACAGCGCGACATATCTGGTACACTCAACCATACTAGAGGCAGCCTGAGGTGAAATGCCATGTGACTTACTGTATATGAACGGAAGGGAGGCATTTTTATCACCAAGTTGCCAGCCTGGTGTTATATACTGTATGTATACTCTGGACGTAGTCTTTCTTTCTCAATCACGAGGTCGAAAGTAACTTTCTAAGCCTTGCCTGTCCCCCCCCCCAAGGCACCCCTGTGTGCCTGGGTGGACTTCAGCTGATGCTCGTGGTTGAGGACGAGGATTTGTGCCTGATGCACTGGGTGGACACCAAGCCAGAAGAGGACCTTCAAATCACATGGTACTTCAACAATGCCCTGGACACCACGGAGGTCGAGCATCATAACGTCCAGGTCTGCACGGGGCTCTCCTACCTCAGTAATACACCCAGGTATATACCCAAATATACTGAACAAGGTAGCACAAAAATTACATCTCACCAGAAATTATGTGGCAGGGACGGAAGATTATTTGTCAATCCCACCAACCAAACAGGAATTCTACTGGTCATGATTTCTTGGGCATTCTTGTTGGATTATCATCTACTAATAGTCCAAACACACTGCCTCCTGTGCTTACAGACAGTGTGCCACCGAAATTGAGTAGGAATGTCTTGGCAAATCAAGGACTGGTACCTTAACCCGCCCCGTTCCGTCGACGTATGGGTACGTTGTAACGTTTTGCATTTGCCAGTCCCAGCGACGTACCAGTACGTCGTGCAATTGCAAAGTGCATAATTTCCACAATTTTCAAATTTCGCACTTAATTTTCTGTACATATCCTCGCTTGACCTTCCCCTACCTGCCACCAGGCGGGGACACTCAGCGACCCCACGCGACCCGCGCTAACCCGTGGCTCATTCACTCACCTGTTAGCAACGGTCCTGCTCAGACATGGCGACGAGAGGTCTCTCAGAGGTCGAAATTCAAGCCACCCTGGACGCCTTTACAGGTGACAGTGATTCCACACTGGACGACGAGGTTGTTGACAAAGATTATGTGCAGCCAGAGGAGGAGGAAACCACCAGCAATGACGAAGAAGTCCCGTCCCCCAGGAAGCGGCAGTACGTGACTTACCGTGCTGCTAGAGAGGGGCAGCCGGCCAAAACTCCATGTGCAACATCCTATGCCCAGCCCCAATGTGATGTGGAACCCGAATTTGATGACGAGGACGAGGACGAGGACGGAGTCGTGGGACATGCTGCCAAGTGGTATGGACGTGAGGTGATTACTCATCGTGGCCCCGAGCACACACCACGTCAGACGAGCAGGTATGGGCCTAGTATTTTGTTTGGGGAGGTAGGAGGTGCCATGGAGGGAGTGGGGAGTGAAAGGGAAAGTGCAGGGAGGAGTATGGAAAGTGAGAGTGGCGTGAGTGAGTCATCGTTCTCCCTAGGTAGTGTGAGGCGGCAGGGTGTATCACGTGGGCGAGTGCGGTTGCGTTCTGTATCACGTGGGGTTGTGATGGAGGGGGTAAGTGGGGAGGAACCACTCCCAAGCACGTCTTATGCTCCCCAATATCCCCAAACACGTGGGCGAGTTAGGGTGCGTGAAAAATCACGCGGTGTTGTGATGGAGGGGGAAGGTGGGGAGGAACCACTCCCCATCACGTCTTATGCTCCCCAACATTCCCGAACTTCATCCCCACAGCCCCTTAATGTTTCTCAAGGCTGTAAGGATAAGGGAAAGGGAAAGGGTAAAGGCAGAGGGAAGAGGAGCGAGTGTGGGGAAGCCCTCCACACTCCTTCTCCCCAACCTCCCCCACCAGCATCTCCTCCCCACCCAGACGAAGGCGGTGATGGGGATGATGGGGACGAGGGATTAGTGGGATGGAATTGGGAGGATGGGAGTGATTTTTCTCCCCTCATTCACCCCTTCACTGAGCAGGGGCGTGCTGGCTGCATTGCTCCTGGAATTCACCGTAATTCCACCAGGTTGGATTTTTTCCACCTGTTTTCTAGTGAGGCATTCGTGGAGCAGATTGTTAACCAAACCAACCTTTTTGCAAGCACCCAGTGCCTTGAGAGTGAATGATTGGGAACAAGGAGTAGGAATTCTATCATATATGATTACCCTGTCTCCCTTTCAGAAATGTTCTTATCTTTTGCCCTGGTCCTTTTGATGGGTATTATACGAAAGAACCGAATTCCGGCTTACTGGACAAGGGACCCTGTTATGTTTACACCAATATTTGGGCAAGTCATGAGCCATAATCGCTTTCAACAAATTCTAAATCGCCTCCATTTCTATGATGCTCATGATCCTGCAAATGCGAACGACACAGATAAGATGAGACGAATTAGGTGGGTCTTTGATCACCTGAGGCAAACCTTTCATTCATCATTTTATCCCTATAGACGAGAGTTGTCATTTTATCCCTATAGACGAGAGTCTCGTGTTGTGGAGAGGTAATATTTCATTTAGGCAGTATATACCCTGCAAAAGGCACCGTTTTGGGTTCAAGATCTTTGTTATGTGCGACTGTAGGACTGGATACGTGCAAGACATAGTCTTGAACACCGGTGCACAGACAGACATAATAGAAGATCGGAGTATTGGACTGTTGGGAGCAGTGGTAAAGACAATGATAGAAGACTACCTTCATCGTGGTCACGTCCCCTACCTGGACAACGGGTACATTAGCCCTCTTCTCGCTCATTATCTACACATGCATGAAACGGGAATCTGTGGAACCATGAAGGTGAACCGGTGTCACATGGCCAAGGCAAGGCGGAAACTTGACAGGAATGAGGTTGTCTTCTTCAAAGCAAACAACATCCTTGCAGCCGTGTGGAACCATAATAGAGATGTAAGCCTCTTGTTAATGGTTCACTGCCCCTTAAAGCACCGTACTGATTCCGTTGATTACCGGAGCAAGAACAGGCGTCACATTTGGAAACCTGAGTGTGTCATGGACTATAACATAAACATGCGCCTGGTGGACCAGTCAGACTCCATGATGTCAACGGTTGAGTGTGCCAGGACCACGATGAAGTGGTATAAGAAACTGTTCTTTCACTTGCTAGACATCACTGCTCTAAAATGCCACCACCTTCACACCATGATAACAGGAGTTCAGGAAACCTCTGAAGGGTTTGTGAGGGAGCTCACAAGAGAGATGTTTGCACAATATGCTGTTGAAAGGCGCCAACATCGCACCCGCACTGCCCCTATTGCCCAAACTCCCCTGAGAATATCCGGCCGCCATTTCCCCACTCCTATCCCTCCCCAGCCAAACAGACCTAGGCCCCAACGCAGGTGTCACGTGTGTAGCAATTCCTGGATGAGACTCACCACACAGAGGAAGGACACCCGCTATGAGTGCGTCGAGTGTGACGTGAGTCTGTGTATTCACCGATGTTTCAGCGAATATCACACCTTGATGCAATTCTAATATGGTGTGAATGCGATAGGATGCTGAAACTATGAAGTAAACAAACAGACGCTCAGTGAAATTATCAATCATGTTGATCTGAAAATATTAGTATAAAGTGCATACGGGTCTAACATAAGTGCAAAAATTGTATGTAAGTAGAAACATACCTAGCGAGAGTTTTTTGATGCGATATTCTGTCGCTCAATGCAATAAATAAAGCCCATAAATATGTAAATATTATTATTGGAAATGCAAACGGGTATACTATAAGTTCAAATTATTGTAAGTGCTGAAATATATTCTAAGTCAAAATATTCCTAGCGTGTGTATTGAGATGCGATATCCTGATGCTCAGAGGAATGAATAAGGCCCGTAATTATGAAAATAGAAGTCAACAAGTGGGAAAGTGTGTAATATACGTGAAGAATTTGTATGTAAGTGTTTGAGTATTATGTTGGTCGAAACATTCATTGTGAGGGTATTTTCATGCGATATTCTGATGCTCACTTGAATAAATAATGCCAGAAACTATGTATAGTTCAATATAGGGGTGTAAACGTGTGTAATGTAAGTGGGAAAGTATAATTTGAGTGAAAAAATAAAGTAGAAGATGAAACACGAGTGTTTGAGATTGTGCTTGCTACGTGAATGTGCACTAGCATTTTGCTAAATTCCCTCGTAATGAATGTAAATAATTGAAAACATTTACAGTTGTGGAGGAAAGGTTCTATGTAAAGGAAAAAATAATAGGAATGTGATAAAACAATTGGGTATGTTGAAATACGAGTCATAGTGAGTGCGCTTAGTAAGCCGATGTATGCTATACTTATGCTGCATGTCATCATAATGAATGAAAACATCTGAAAACATTTACAAACAGTAAAAATAGGTAAAATGTCAATGAAACAGAAGCATACAAGTAGAAAAAATGGTATGTTGACTGATACAAGAACCTTAGCACAAAGCAAGTTACCACTCGGACCTAACTCGCTATGCTCGCGCGAAGGTACAATGCTTATTTTTCACATATATATATGTGTTTGAAATCCATTATATTGCTACTCTTATTGTTTTTTAGTTCAAATTCAATAAATGTAGAGGTGTTGTTTGTTGTTTCTCCCAATATTTCCTACCATAGAAAACGTGAGCGCCTCACACATCGATGATAGAATATGATACCTGGCGCATGGGACCTCACATGTTCCGACCACTTATGGACCACGGTAAGCCCTTGCTTGGTGATTTTCCTTTGTTTCTCAACCAAAGCGGAAGTTTTAGCCAAAAAATTTTTTTCCCAAAATAGCTCGGGATTGGGGGATGTCGGAGGTGCGGAAAACCGCCGGACGTGACGGGTTAAACAAGCTGAAATCCATGAAGATCTGCTGACAGAATGTAAGATGCTTGGCAGAAGATTACAAACTTGATACATTAATGAATGAATTAGAAAATATTAGCTCGAATATTGTAGGTCTGAGTGAGATCCGCTGAAAAGATGAACTATTAACCCTTTTCGCCCACAATGACACAATGCCAGTCATAGTCCTTGCAATCTGAAGAGTAACTGATGATGCAACATCACGCAACTTCCCTATAAATGATCGTAGAAACTTATCCCGTGGCTGAAAGTGCATCAAATTTTGGTGAGTCAAAGGTGAGGGTGGCCAGGTCTAAGAGAAATATATGGCAACACCCACCAGCTTATCACAAGGACAAGTGGCCAATTATTAGCTCAGCGTCCTCTCAGCAGTCAGCCTAGGAGGGTGCGTGAGTGCGCAGCCAGCTGTCTTATTCCTCGTTTTCTATTACCGCACTGTCCATATCTTACATGTATTATAGTGATAGTGTGTCATATATAGTGCAGTGTGCTTGTGAAGAAGGTTTATAAGTGTTTATTATAAATTTTTAGAGAAGTCCAGATTTGAAATTTCATAACCGATTTTGACTGTTTCCCTCCTGTACATTAAAACTACAATGGCAGGCAAGGGCTTATCAGAGGAGGAGTATTTGAAATACTTGTTTAGTGGGACGAAAAGTGAAGAATCTAGTAATACTGAATATGATAATGAATTTGGTGAGGAGAGAGAGGGAGAGCAAAATCCTTCCCCAGGGGAATAGATAAACCCAAAGCTGCAGTCAAGGCCACGGCGATTAGCACTATAGGCAGTAGCACCATCAGTTCCACCACTCCTATCACCACTGCCACCACATGTCTTACCACTGCTATCACAACTGCCACCACTCCTATCATCACTGCCACCACTGGTCTTACCACTCCTATCACCACTGCCACCACTCCTATCACCACTGCAACCATTCCTATCACCACTGCCACCACTGGTCTTACCACTGCTGTCACCACTGCCACCACTCCTATCACCACTGCCACCAATCCTATCACCACTGCCACCAATCCTATCACCACTGCCACCACTGCTATCACTCCCCCCCCACACACACACACAGCCTGTAATCGTACCTTTCCTCCTTTCTGCAGCTCCATCTCCTCTCAAGAAACACTTTATCACTGCTAGAGGATGTGAGTAACCATCTTATTTGTCTAGTTTTTATGCTATTGTATTGTAAGGTATAAAATGCATGTTTACTAAATATTCTCATAGAGAAAGTGTGGTGCATTTCATTGCTATTCTCTCAGTCATTTTACTCGTAAAGTATAGGTTGCATCAATAATCCGAAGAAAGCATAATCAAGCTGATGATTTCTTATGCATACTTTTGTGATGCAAAGTAACCTATGTGTGCAAATAATTATTTCGGGAAAAGTTCTGAACAACGAACATAGCCTACAGGCCAGAGCATACGTGCTGTTACCGCGGGCAGCCCATCGAAACTTTTCAAAATTAATTTTCTCAATAACAATAAGGGTTATAACACTGTGAATTATATCATGGCTTTCCTTAACCTTTGGGCTACAAAACTGGATATAATTTACATATATGTTTGTTACAGTGTCACTAATAGCAAACGAAATAAATTAGACTTTGTAGGCAATATTCGTTGTTTTTTTTTATTTACTCGAAAACTACTGGACGTATCGTATCACAACCAAGCTCACTTGAAAGCTCGTGAAATTCTACATATAGACATGTCCTTTGCAACTGCTTGTCACGTGAAAAATTTTTCACAGTGGTGTTGGAAAGTTGTTGGAAACTAATTTTCACATGAATAAGGTTTATTCATCTGTTTTATGTTTTTGTTTTGCTTATCTGATAGTTTAAACATCAGCGAAGATGATGGGCTACGATTTATAACAATATAAGCATTTTCCGAGAGTAAATTTGGCCATAGATTTATTTTCCTTTCCTCACGAGTGGAAACAGCCAGAGCAGGGTTTTGGTTCTATGGGGGGGAGGGGCACCGAAACTTACTGGAAACTTATGGTGCGCGAGAGGGTTAATCAGTTCCAAGACAGCAACCACTTATTTTACTACAGAGGAAGGCAAAATGAAAGTTACTGGTGAAGGATTTCTAAATGACAGAAAGTTTGCAGAGAACATTGTTAAATTCAGCAGTGTATCTGACAGTGTAGTATGGATTGCAAGCAGACTAAGCAAAATGTACAACATGAAAGTAGTACAGGTATTGTCAGAAATTTTTATACACTCCTTTATCTGACAAGTGTTAGTCTAACACGACCTTAAATAAATTCACATAAGTCTCTTAGGAGATTTAGGTGTAATTAATATTCTACCTCACCAATCATTATCTTCCTTATCTTCTAGCTAATTCCTCCAAGATTTGGCCAAATCATAAAGGTTACTTAGCTATAACGAGTCAGACAACATATGACGACTGCCCTGACGTTTCGGTCGGTTGCCTGGGGCATCCAAGCGTCCTTAGGTGCACTTTTAACAGTGTGCAACTTATACGGGCTTTGGTAGCAGAGTGAGTGAAAATGGCGAGCATCTTCTCCTTCACAGACTTGTAGAGATGCCAACTATTAATTAATTACAGAACTAAATACAGTTAAATTATTTCATGGAATATACAAAGTGAATCTAACCTATCTTAATCTTAGTTTTAATTAAACTAAAGCCAAATATTCCCTTTATCTATGTAAATATATATTAAACCTCATCAGCTTTTCACGTGAAGGCACGTCACTGTACCACGCAAGTACATTTAGGTCAATGGAAAATTCCTAAGTATTTACATGTATATAGTTGTCCACAAGGGTTAAACGCAGTAGTGAACACAATCTCTGGATTATAAAGCCGCTTGAATTAGTCATTAACGTTCTCCAGGTTTTCCTCTGCCTTTAACAGGGACAACTTTTTTAAAAGGTAAAGAGTGCAACCCACAGTTTCGAGTCCGGGCGAAAATTATACGCTGTATCAAGTAATGTGACCCTTAGCTATGAATTCTCACCATAGGCTTTGAGAACCGTGTGCTGCGGCCCATCTAGGTCGCGAATCTTGACCCAATTGCTCTTCACCATCCACTGTGTTCAGGGTAGCCGTTAACTCAAGGGGCACCAGTTTATCAATAGTTTTTATGTTGTTATGTCTCCTACATTTAATTTTTACAAGTCTCAGCATCCCTTCTGAATCTGGGTGTGTGGAGATCACTTTAGCTAATGGCCACTGGGATCTTGGTTGTTCTGTTTTTACTAAGAGCACATCTCCTATGTTTACAAATAACTTGCTGCTGGCAGCCTGAGCCGCATAAAATCTTTCTCTTAGGCTCGAAAGATATTCTTTGCTCCAGTGTCTATTCCAGATGTCCAATATCTTTTTCAGACGTTGGTGTCTCATATGCAGATATTGTCCTAATTCATAACTTTCTATTGCAGGATCATCTACTGCCTCCTGAATATCCACACAAGGCACCGGATGGAGTTTTTTTCCCCATATAACATATGAACGGTGTCAATGCCTCAATCGAAACACTGGTATCATCCAGATAGGTTAAAGGTCTATCATTAATCGTAGCCTCAATTTCAGTTATCACTGTTCTCAACTCCTTTCTTGTGATCTTAGTTTTGTGTAAGGTTTTCCTAAGGCAGTTCTTCACAATACCAATCATTCGTTCGGTAAATCCATTTTGCCATGGTACTCTTGCAGCTGTTAACTGCCAGGTACAATTTCGAATTCCCAGTGCCAACTTAACCTTTGGGTCATTCATTATATTTAAGAGTAGAGGTGCTGCTCCAACGAAACTGGTTTGTGTTCACTTATTAAATTATTAGGACAAGACCTTCTAGCTGCAAATCTTCTAAATACGTTAAGGAATGTCTCTGAACTTAAATCTTTTGCCATTTCTAGATGGAGTGCTCTTGTATAGGTGCAAGTAAAGAAACATATATACACATTATGGGGAGTTCCCTCACTCGTAACAGTTATAGCCCCTGTGTAATCAACTCCAGTTACTTTAAAGGGCCGACTTACATTTCCCCTGTCCCTTGGTAAGGCAGGTGGTCCTGGATAGTCATATGGTCGTTGTTCATACCTCCTACATATAATGCAACCTTTGAGATATTTTTTTATGACCTGTCTACCCTTGGGGATCCAATACCTTTCCCAGTTTCGGGCCAAAATCTGTGGCACACCTCCGTGAAGAGTCAAATCATGGGCTTCCTGAACAATTAACTGTACAAAATAATCGCTTTTGGGTAATAATATGGGATGTCTAGTTTGGAGAGGCAAATCAGCCTTTATTATTTGGAAGACAGTTCCTTTATAGTCTTCACTCTATTGCAGATGAAAGGAATATTGCTGTCTTCCTTCCCTGTCCAGTAAAGACAAACCTCACTGTCAGTCCATACATATAGATATCCTCAAACTGATTATCAAGAGTAATGGTTATATACCTAGCCAATTTAGTTCCTTCTACTATGCAAGCCAATTCCATTTGAGGCGGGGTTCTTCCTTTAATTGGTGCAACTCTAGCTTTGGACACAATAATCTTACTCTCCTCTCCTGTTGCGCAATAAGCTACTACTCCACGTGCCTCAAAGAAGCATCACAAAATATGTGTAAGTGTGACTTCTCATTACTGTTTATTTTCCTGGGAATACATATGCTTGATGAGGTTTCAAACTCCTTTCTCATCTGTTCCCATTGTTACACATTTGTCTCACCCAATTCACTGTCCCATTCTAACCTTTCTCCCCAAGACTGTTGCACTAAACATTTCCCCTAATAAGTATAGGACTGACCAATCCTAATGGGTCAAATAACATGGAGACCTGAATTAACAAGGACCTCTTGGTGAGAGTGACATCAGAAACTTAATTGGTTTCAAACTTATTTCATCAGCTCTTGTATCCCAGTTAAGTCCCAACACATTTTGAGTTTTAGGAATGTCGTTATTTGGATAGTCCTCTTGTATTTATTCCTCAGAAGTGGTGGCTTTGTATTCCAGCTCTGTAACGGCAAATTTGTCTTCCCACATTCGGAATTGTCTACTTCATAAACCTTCAATGCTTCCGATTCTGTATCAGCAACACCTTGCAAATTATCCATGTAAAAAGCCTGTCCTATTTCTGGGCTTCTGGCATTTCCAAAATGATGCTTTAAAGTGTTGCAAAGTAGGAAAGGACTAGCACAAGAGCCAAAGAGCACCGATCGGAAACAGTGTTTTCAATGGACTATCCTCATTATGAGGGTCTTGAAGCCAGAGGAATTTTGTAATTTTCCTACCCTCCTCTCTCAATTCTATTCTGGGAAAAGATCTACTAATGTCTGCTGTATAAGCATAAAGTTTTTCTCTAAATCTCAGTAATACATTCCCTAGCTTCTCCGTTAGTGTAGGTCCAGAATATAGGCAATCGTTCAAGAGAGCTCGTCCTTTCGACGCTTTACTACTACAATTAAAAACTAACCTTATGGGAGTAGTTACTGTATCCCTGCTTACAGCATGATGTAAATGAAGCCATTCCTTGTGGTTAACAGGGAATTCTAGGTCTTCTATAAATTTATTCTTCAGTTGATCCTTTATAATCTTATCATATATGGTTAGATGTTCTGGTTTGTCTCTCAACTTTATTAGAAGAGAATTTAACTGAGCCTTAGCTGCTTGGTAATTAGTTTCCATGGTAATCCTACCCAATACTCTCCATCCTTAAATTCCACAGACTGGTTAGACAAATCTAAAGTTATTTTATCTTCAGGTGTTGCCCCCTCAGAGTAAATTCCTACACTACCTCGGTCCCACCATTTGTGTACAGGTTCAACTTTTTCATCCAGAAAGCCATTTATCTGAGAAGGTTCTAACTCTGCACCTATCCTATTGTAGCTACCATCAGTAACTGTGTGAGAGTAACAAAGACTGAGTCTACTAGTTTGGTCTCTTCTTTAGCATGCTTTGCAAAAGGCAACTGACCCATAATAAGGTTACCACCTGGACTCTTGAACAACTGTACCTTATTCTTCTTGAAAGTCCTACGTAGGAATCTTCCACAGTAATCTGAACCAATTATCATTTTTAGGTGACCCACAGTATCTGATTTTACATTCCGTTTAGCTAACTTTATCCCTGAGCTTTGCAGATGATCAGAGGTTTCCTTCAGTCCTTTTATTTATGTATTTGTTTCCATATTATTCAGTGCGCTGCTGTTATATGGCATTTAAATCTGCCTAGTTGTATTACAGGTCTAACTAAATGAAAGGATTGAGCTTCCTTAGTAGTTAAGAATCCTGTAATGGCTAGATTTACCTTGCCATTAATAGGTAACACTAATTTCTTCACAGTGTCTGCAGAAATCCGGGTTTTCTGTGCACCCGTATCAAAACGAGTACATGCTAATAGATTTCTATTTGCAATCATTACCTTCACATGTGCAATTGGAAATGTAGCTGGCTTTACTACTGGAGTATTCTCCTTAGCAACTGTCATATTGACACTTGCAGTTTTAGGAACCTCATTTTTCATCCTTGGGCATAAAGCTCTATGATGATGATCCTTTTTACATTAGAAACAATGATTTAGTTTAATCTTACAGTCCGCGGAAGTGTGTTCGGAACTCATGCAGATTATGCAACACCCCATTTCTTGAAGATTCCCTACTCTAGAAGCGTAATCAGGATAATGTTGACAAGATGCACTGGAATGTTGCTCACCACAAAATACACAAACCTTCCTGTCCTTTACCATGGAAAGTTTTACCTCATTTTCATCAGCTTGTCTATTCCTTGTCTTTAATATCTTATCCTCAGTTTTTAAAGAGTGCAGGAAAGTACCTATCTCGTCTTTAGGTACAGACTTAGCCTTCTCTGATTTAGGTTTCCCAACCAGTTGGTTGATGGGTTTTTTCTTTCTTTCAGACTTCTGTTTAATTTCAGCAGGTTTTAATGTTCCTTGCAAATTTTTGCAGAGTTGCATTAAGACTTCCTCAATCTTCTCATAGGAGAAATTATCCTTTTTGTACCTACCATACAAGGCATCCTTTGTTCTAGGTAGAAGCTTTAAGGACACAATTCTAGAAGGCAAGCAATCTGTGCTTTAATATTCGTAAGTACCCAAAGCCGTTAAATTACAATAATCGCAATCTGAAAATTTTGCAAGGAATCACAATCATGTTTAAGTATGGGTAATTCAGTTTGAACCTTCAGTAATTGGGTGATGACCTGCTCCCTCTCTTCGTAATTCTGTCTAAGGATAGTCAATGCCACCTCTTAACTGCTTTCTTCCACAGGTACAGTAATTCCTTTATCAACTTGTAAGGCATCCCATTGACCTGTCCTAACAGATATGTGAGTTTACTCACATTGGGGATATCTGTTCTGTCATGAACTAAGTATTTAAACTGATCCCAAAAAGATTTCCAATTTTTCTCTCCATCAAACTCCGGAAGCATTATTTATGGTAGTACAGCTTTACTCCGCTGTTCGACAACTTGTATTTCCGCGGTAGTCTCGGCCAATTTTGACTAATGACTTCACTAATGTTAGATATGCCTCTAATTTACCTTCAGATTTGGTAGTCTCCGACTCTGGATCTTTATCATCAGCTTTTACTATGGCTGCTTCTAAATTTACATAACCTTGATAATTAGTCCATCTGTCCTTTAGTGTTTTCAAGAGACTACTCAATTTCTCCCTGGACTGAGGTACTTCATCTAATGATTGTCTCCAATCATTTATGGCTCTCATTACCCATCTGGCCTTACTACTAGATGATCTCTGTGACAAGGAAATAGACATTTTGACTGATTTCTAATTTACTAGATTAACCATTAATTTCAACCACAATTTTACCCCAGCTCAGTCATTATCTATTTATTTTAAATTTTGAGGATTGTAAGGATTGGGTTTTTGGTATTAAACCTATTTCCCTGCATTGTTAAACCTCTGGGGTTATGTCTTTATTCCCACACTCAGTTTCCAAAACAACCCAAAGACCCTGGGCACAGAACTATAAGTCATTTTAAATTTTGAGGAGTGTAGGAATTAGGTTTATGGTATTAAACCTATCTTCCTGGGTTATTAAACCTCTGGGATTATGTCTTTATCCCCATACTCAGTTTCCAAAATATCCCATATTTCCCAGAGGTCAGAACTATTTACATCTTAATATAACATACAACCGCCTGTACATCATAGAACTGATCTTTCTTTTACTCTATGTAATTTATAAATTTCTGCAGAACCGCTTCCCTGCCATGGTGATTCCCGTGTATCCCATCGGCTTTTAGGGTTCCTTTGAAAGGGTTTGTATTAAAGTGGATAAAATCCTTTCCATTCCTTATCCTCTGCAACTTCCTATTCACGGCCCTGCTAACTAATTTATAATGTACCATAGCAAATTAACGAACCATATGGAAGGTTTCTAGGCTCAAGAAGGGTTATGGTTACCGAGGATTTACATGAACCTTCAATGGCTCCTTCCACGGCCAGAATGTTTTCAACAATTTCATTAACTTCCACATCTTCATAAATATCATTTCCTCCCAGGAAGACGATGGTGTACTCATACTCCCAATCGAATACTGCATTTAGCCGCTCATCATCAGAAAAGGAACTTGCCCTTCCACCCGGAGCTCTGTATATACATATTTCCACATCATCCACTTCCACAAAATGTGGAAGGAGGCTGCACCCTACAATGTGACCTTAAAATTGTTCAGTGTTTCGGCACATATCTGTTATCCTCACGCACAGCGGCACCAAAAATTATGTCAGAAATATTTGTACACTCCTTTACCTGACAAGTGTTAGTTTAACACGATCTTAAATAAATTCACATAAGTCCCTTAGGAGGTTTAGGCGTAATTAATATTCTAACTCACCATTAATTATCCTCCTTATCTCCTACCTAATTCCCCAAAGATTTGGCCAAATCATAAATGTTACATAGCTAGAAAGAGTTGGACAACAGATGACGACGGCCCTGATGTTTTGGTCGGTTGCCTGGGGCATCCACGCGTCCTTAGGTGCATATTTTACAGTGTGCAACTTGTACAGGCTGTGGTAGCACAGTGAATTAACATGACGAGCATCTTCTCCCTCATAGGATTGTAGAGATGCCAGCAATTAATTAATTACAGTACTAAATACAGTTAAATTACTTCATGGAATATGCAAGGCGAATCTAACTTAATCTTAGTTTTAATTAAACTGAAGCCAAATATTCCCTTTATCTATGTAAATATATATTAAACCTCATCAGCTTCTCACGTGAAGGCACGTCACCGTACCACAGTTAAGTCAATGGAAAATTCTTAAGTATTTACATGTACTATATTTACAGTATAGTTGTCCACAAGGGTTAAAAGCAAAAGCATTTGATTTAATAATAATAAAAATTATTAACCCCTACACCGCGGACATGTTTACCAATGTTTTGCGTGTCCCGCGGGGTTATTCGGGCTCCGACAGACTCTCAAAAAATATTTGCCAAAAATTAGTTATTAGTCCTAGAATATAAAATGTAAATATGCTTATGGCACATACCTTCAGCTTTCTCCTGGAATGTTTGTTGAGCCTTCGTCTGTTACCGTAGGACTTGTGGAGACCTCTGAAGTTGGGTAACAAAGTCTTCACTTTACACATCCCGACAACCCGTAATATCATTACCACAGCCAGATATGAACGCTATAAACACTACTCTATGATTTTCAAGTAGTTTGGGATCCATACTCCAAAAAAAAACCCACTGTGAAAGCAATGAAAATTACGAGCTCGTCTGATCGTCGCACTTGCGGTAGTTCGCTCTTGGTATTCTGTCATTAATTATTCATAAAACCCCTCACACTTTATATTTCTATTACTATATCACACTTATATATATCTGGAGTTTTTCTCCATAAGATTCCTTCAGTCGTATTAGTTTATTGTCACTGAAGTCATTCAATTTTTCATTCAGTAAAATACGTAGAGAGCCACGGATTCACTTTCACTGTTATAACATAAAGTATTTGTACTCATATTCTTATATTAGTAATTACTTACATTACTATTTACATTTTCTATTGTGTTTTCAATATTTACCCTTCTATTTCACTTACACTATGTTAGTCACTGTCACTTTCAGTAAGATAAAACTATAATACACTGTTCAGTCATATGTACTGAACATCCATTGCTTTCACTTGCTATTTACACATTATTTACACATTATTTACACATTACTCTCCTTTCCCACTTGCACTTTTAGAACTGCTTCTGGCTGTGGTAATCGAAGAAGCAGGTAACACAGAGGGGAACCTGGCACTCAGCGCACTGCCAAGAGGTGCGTTTGTGCTCAGGTGTGGTATGTGCACAGACCTGACACCTGCGGATCGCAGCCTTCCTTTTACCTGTGGCAGGCATTAGCTCCAGTCTGTGCCGATCCATATACGCCCTCTGCTCAAGTCGGTCAGGAAGTGTTACTGGATGGCGCCTTGGAGTTGCTGCTGTCACCCTACCATATCTTTCCAGCAGCTGCTGGACACAAGTCCTGGCGAACAACCTCAGGGAGGTCTTGGGTGGCTTGACCTTCATCTTGTACAGGATGAAGGCGTTCAGCATCGTCATATCTATGAGATGCAAACAAACTTTCCTGTACCACCTAGTATTCTTCCTGAGGCAGTCGATCTCACCAATCATCATGTTGGACTTGTCCACCAACTACATGTTGATATTGTAGTCTAACACAGCATCAGGTTTCATCACAGGTTCGCCTGTCCTACGGTCGACCTTCCCACTGTCTGTCATTTCCCCCTTATGTACGGTGGTGAGCATGTGCACGACCCTCTTGTCATGCCACCGTATTGCCAGCATCTTCTCAGACTTGCGTAGGTGCACGTCTCTTCGCTGCGAGGTTCCTGCCTCTGTGAATTTAGGGAAGTGGGCACGATTACTTTTGACAGTGCCACAGGAGCCAATGCCGTGCTCTGAAAGGTATTTGGCAAGTTTCGGTGCTGTATAATAGTTGTCTGTATACAGCACATGATTCCCACCAAAATACTTTTCAAGGAGCACTTTCACTACACAGCCTGAGAAGCCAAGGGGGTGTGTTTTATCCAGATCGACAGTGCTGGCTGAATAAATGACGAAGTCAAGGATGTACCCCGTCTTACAGTCGCACAGTACAAAGAACTTGATTCCAAAGCGATGGCGTTTGCTTGGAATGTACTGTACAAACCGAAGATGTCCTCTGAACAAAACCAAGGATTCGTCAATGACAACCTTCTGAAAGGGGTGGAAGAATGACATAAACTTATCCTTCATTCTGCTCAGAATCTCCTGGATCTTCCAGAGTGGATCGGTTTGGGAAGGTACATCGTTGTTGGCAAAGTGCAGGTTTCCCATGATGTTCCGAAAGCGATCTCTGGCCATGTACTTATTGAAGGTGGGTGAGGGTAGTATGGGGTCCATGGACCAGTATTCTTCCAACTCATGCTTCTTGGAGTGTGGCATGAGAAACATGAGGGCAAAGAACACATACAGCTCCTGCACTCCCAGCATGGATCACTGTTGCATCTTGGCTGCACCTGTACCACTTGCAGCACGTTGTGATTCATACCTGTTGGTCTCATCACATATGTGCTGCATGACTTCGTCATCAAGGAAGACCAAAAGGTAGTCCACACACTTAGCATTATCGTCAAGAGTGAAGGCAGGCTGTACTCCTGAGGAGCTCTCATTAAAAACTAAATGTTCTGGCACAAAATCGGACCCTTCCGTCCACGTGAAGGCGTCCAGGATTCCCTGTCGTGGCGGTGTAGGGTGGGTGAGGGTGGTGGGTGGCTGTGAGGCAGATTTAACCCGTTCAAGGTCACTCGCACTGACCCTGGGTTGCCATACAGCACTAGCAGCCCTTACTCTAGTACCAACTCTACTTTTACTTGTCTGGGATTTACCTCTTCCTCTACGGCCTGCCTTCACTGTTGATGCTGGTTGTGACTCCGATGACGAAGACTCCGGAGATAATTCAGCAGATGAAGAGGAAGAAATGAGTGAAGTGGGGCTTGGGGAACGGGGAGGTGAATCAACTCGGGACTCATGGTGGGCTGGGTCACGCGGGGCCATTGTTCTGGGGCTAACACGCCGCCTTTTCACTCCCTTCCCAAATTCCTTCCCTTGCTGCACTAACGGCTCCTTTCCCTTGGAGCTAGGGATAACTTCCGACACTGAAGCACTCGTACTAGCACTTTCTGGCACGATTTCCTCACCCGGCTCATCACACGATTCACCCGAATCATCAAAATCACTATCCATCATCACCATAGACAATTCTGCAAGTTCACGTGCCACTGCAGAGTCACTAAGTCCTTTCCTGCTTCCCTCACGACTTTTTATGGGTGTAGAGGTCACGGGGCCCTTTGCAATGGGCGCAAAAGCGGCAGAAATGGCAGGGCGCGAGTGTGACATGGTTTGACCACAGCGGAGGACAAGGAACTAAATGCCGCGGCTTATCTGAGAAGGCAAGGGTTGATAATGACACGGAGGCTGACAGCTGCTAACTTACATGCTAATAAATTATTGGTAGAAAATCTCGGCAATACATAAAGAAATAGGTAGTTCCAGGTGAATGTAAATGTCACTTGGGCTTCTCCCTTCCTTTCTGATATATATTTTTATTACAGACATAGATTACAAGGCATAATTCAAAGGGGAAATTACCGTTGTAATGTAGCGAATGAATGCACGTGAGGTGTTGTCAGGTGATAATTAGCCAATTCCTGGTGTATAACACTATCACTTACCTGATTTTTTTTTTGGTATATATTATTTTGTATAAGTATAGGGCATAGGGCTTATTTCAATGGATGAAATCTGTGGAAAAACCCGGGGGAGATTTGCTTAGCGCAGCGCGGCCTGGGAGGTGAGAGGACAGGGTAATGGAGGGCAGGTAGGGAGGGGAGTCAGGAAGGGGGGAAAATCGCTAAAATGTCAACAATGGATGGGAGTACAGATGAGATTTGGAGTGCTGACTAGTGTTGGACATTGGCAGTACTGATAGATGATACAAGCCACCACTTGAAAGCCCGGGATAATTCAAAATAACACAAAATCACAAAAGTGACGCCCCGCTGTATGATCCATTGCGCCCGAGTGTCACGAAAGTGACGCCCCGCGGTTAAGGGGTTAAAGAGAACGTAATCTCTGCTTCATAAAACCACTTGAATTAGTCATTAACACTCTCCAGGTTTTCCTTTTCCTTTAACAGGAACAACAGTTTTAAAAGGTAAGAAGTGCAACCGCACTGGGGGAAAATATTTCCCACAGGTATATGCATGAAGGTCTCTAGGCTTAGATGAAGAAAAAGAAACAGTCTATGACGACATCTCCCAGATTACAGAAGACAGAAAGACCACGTATTCTATACTCATGGGAGACTTCAAAGCAAAAGATGACTAATAAAAAATGGAGAAGCTTGTATGGGAAAATCTGGACTGAGATAAATGAATGAGAGAGGTGAAATGGTGGTAAATTTTATTGAAATATTTAAATTGATTATAATGAACACATTCTTTCACAAAAGAAAAGAGAGAAAATGGATCTGGAGAAGTCCAAATGGAGAAAGAATGAAACTTACTTCATTATGGCAGATAAGCATAACACAGTCATAAATGTCACAGTTATCAACAAAGTAAATAAAAGAAATAATGACATAAAGGTGGGTTGCTCAGCCAAATTGATTTTCAGAAGTGATAGAAAGCTGATTAGAAATAAATAGATATACCCAGTAAAGGTAAGCGAAAACAAAACAGCCTTTCAGTCAGAAATGACGAACAGATTTCAGGCTCTAAAATATGCTGAGTTGAATAATTGACTAACAAAAGCACTAAGAGAATCAAGAGAGGTAGCAGGGAGAGTTAATACAACCAAAGTCAACAAGCGTTCAGAAATGTCCCTCGAGCTCATGAAAAGAAGAAAGGAGATGAAAGTAAAAGCAAAGAAAGATGAAATACAAAGAGCGGAATAAACTAAGCTTATCGCCATCAGTCACAGGGACAAAAAAAAAGAAAACAGAAAAATAAAAGAAACATGGATCAGCTCAAACAAAGCATCAAAAAAGGAAAAAGTCTGAAACTGATCCGATGTAAAATGGCACTAGGAAGGCAACAAATTATATCACTGTAAGACAAAAACGGTGAAATCATTAAATGCAGAGATAGGATCGTGAAGAGAGTTGAAGAATTATACAAAAAAACTGCATGCATCAAAGGCAACATTACCAATAGCTATGGTAACTTTTCAGTTGACACAAGTGAAATACCTAAGGTAATACCAGGCGAAGTAAACATATCTCTCAAAAGCATGAAAAGAGGGAAGTCCCCGGGAGAAGGTGGAATAGTAGCAGATTTACTGTCGGAAGCAGGAGGAGAAATGCAAAACAACTCGCCCACAAATTTGCTCAGTGTATAAAGAAGTAAGTAAGGCAACAGTTAAGGTCCATTACAAAAAAGATACATAACTCAAAAGATCATAGTAACTATCGACCAATTAGCTTATTACTATATATTTACAAACTTCACTAAAGTCCTTATGTACAGAATAACAATGCATCTGGAAGAAAACCAACCTCTTGAACAGGCAGATTTCCGAAATACTTATTCAACTAGATCATTTACACAGAAATGATCAGCTTATTGGAAAAAAAAAAAAACAATAATCCACCGTGCTTAGGTTTTGCTGATTACGAAAAAGCTTTCGGCTCAGTGCAACAGATAGCAATTATCAATTCACTGCGGGAACAAGGAATTAATGATCTGCAGATGACTTTGTCCTAATCTCAGAAATAGCAAAAGCATTGCAGGAAATGTTAAATAATTTCAATAGAGAAAGCCTCAATGTAGGGCTAAAGATGAACCATAGCAAAACTAATGTAATGTTTAATGTACATACATCAAAGAGTGACAGCAGAGTATGTGAAAAAATTCTTGAAGAAGTCAAGGAGTACAGTTACCTGGGACAAGTACTATAACTAATGATATAGCTAATATATATATATATATATATATATATATATATATATATATATATATATATATATATATATATATATATATATATTATTACAACTGCATGGAAAGCTTTCGGCAAGCTTGGAGACGTAATTAAAAATAGCTTGCCAGCATATATGAAAAGTTTCATATATAGTATGATGTGCGGTTGTGTGACCTTGAAACTGACAAAATCGATGGAAAAGCAACCAATCCGTTCTCAAAAAGCAATGGAAAGGTCGTTGTTGGAAATATCTTTAAAAGACAGGAAAAGATCAATTTGGGTGAAAGAAGTAAGGTCAAAGACATTATTGTATAAAAGATCATAAATTGAGGTTGGCAAGTCATGTAGCAGGAACAAAGGATAACCGGTGGAGCAAGAGGCTGTGACTGGACTTCAAAAGATTGTAAGCGTTGCAGAAAAAGACCAGGCAGGAGGTGGGCGGATGAGAAAGAGAAGTCTGCAGGCAAAACGTGGGAGCGATTGACTCAGGCAAAGAATTCAAGGAAAAGGATGGCGGAGGCCTTAGTTCAGCAGTGGACTTTCATTGGCTGCTGCTGCTGATGATTGTTATTACTATATATATATATATATATATATATATACACTGGAGAGAGAGAGAGATAGAGAAAGAGAGAGAGAGAGAGTAATCCACACATCAGCAATGGACCCATGGCACCGTAATTTCCATAAAAGACAAATAGTGCTGAAGATGACACCCACCAGCATTTTTTTTCTCTCTCTCGATATATTTCTCCGAATTTTCGGACACCTCACGTGGCCATCATCAGGGTACATATGTGGGATCCTACCAAAAAGCAATTCTCGTTATACTACAACACTTATGGATCTAAAGTTCACCATTATATATATATATATATATATATATATATATATATATATATATATATATATATATATATGTCTTATCATTAAAATGAAGAACGTGAACAAAAATTATAAATTAACAAAAAAAAAAATTACCAAACTTAAAGTCTTCCTACAAATGCTCGTGGGCATTCGGGCCCCTCGACTTGCTCCTGCGAAGGGCTCTCGTGCTGCTATAATATATTTTAGTTATACATGTGGGCAAAAAATTCTACGGGGATCCTATGCCGGGCGCCTGGAGCAGTGTTTTTATTTTTGTCAAAATGTGATCGATCATTAAATATAGTAAATGTTTTCCAATCGTGATGGGACCAAGTTTTTTCACATCAGCGAATTTTTTGCGATTTTTGTGCCATTTTTGATGTGATTTGAATGTGTAGTTTCGGCTGCCCAAAACACACACACACACACACACGGGTAGTGCTATAGTATATTAGATAATATGAAAAGAAAAAAAAAACTACAACAAAAATGCACATTCACATAATTAATACAGAAAAGCAATGCACAGAAATATAACCAACAAATCGGTAGTAAAATCTCCAAGACTACTAAACTGACTAAACCAGAGTGTTATACTGAATAGAGCTCGTAAGGAACTGGTACAGTACAACAACAAGGGACAAGTCAGACATCAGCAACGGAACAAAGAGTAATGAACACTTAACCCCTACACCACGGGCATGTTTACCAATGTTTTGCGTGTCCTGCGGGGTTATTCGGGCTCCGGCAGACTCTCAAAAATCAGTTATTAGTCCTAGAATATTAAAATTACATATGCTTATGGCACATAACTTCAGCTTTCTCCTGGAATGTTTGTTGAGCCTTCGTCTGTGACCGTAGGACTTGTGAAGACCTCTGAAGTTGGGTAACGAAGTCTCCACTTTACAGTTCGCGACAACCTGTAATATGATTACCACAGCCAGATATAAACACTATAAACACTACTCAATGATTTTCAAGTAGTTTGGGATCCATACTCCAAAAAAAAAACACTGTGAAAGCAATGGAAATTACGAGCATGTCTGATCGTCGCAATTGCGCTAGTTCGCTCTTGGTACTCTGTCATTTATTATTCATAAAACCCCTCACACTTTATATTTCTATTACTATATCACACTTATATATATCTGGAGTCTTTCTCCATAAGTTTACGTCAGTCGTATTAGTTTATTGTCACTGAAGTCATTCAATTTTTCATTCAGTAAAATACGTAGAGAGCCACGGATTCACTTTCGCTGTTATAACATAAATTATTTGTACTCATATTCTTATATTACTAATTACTTGCATTACTATTTACATTTTCTATTCTATTTTCAATATTTACCCTTCTATTTTACTTACACTATGTTATTCACTGTCACTTTCAGTAAGATAAAACTATAATACACTGTTCAGTCATATGTACTGAACATCCATTGCTTTCACTTGCTATTTACACATTATTTACACATTATTTCCAAATTATTCTGCTTTCACACTTGCACTGTTAGAACTGCTTCTGGCTCTGGTAATCGAAGAAGCAGGTAACACAGAGGGGAACCAGGCACTCAGCGAACTGCCAAGAGTGCGTTTGTGCTCAGGTGTGCGGTGGGTGGTATGTGCACACACCTGACACATGCAAATCGCAGCTTTCCTTTTCCCTGTGGCAGGCATAAGCTCAAGTCTGTGCCGATCCATATATGCCTTCTGCTCAAGTCGGTCAGGAAGTGTTACTGGATGGCGCCTTGGAGTTGCTGCTGTCACCCTACCATATCTTTCCAGCAGCTGCTAGACACAAGTCCTGGCGAACAACCTCAGGGAGAAGGACTTGGGTGGCTTGACCTTCATCTTGTACAGGATGAAGGCGTTTAGCATCGTCATATCTATGAGATGCAGAAAAACTTTCCTGTACCACCTAGTATTCTCCCTGAGGCAGTCGATCTCACCAATCACCATGTCGGACTTGTCCACCAGCCGCATGTTGATATTATAGTCCAACACAGCATCAGGTTTCATCACAGGTTCGCCTGTCCTACGGTCGACCTTCCCACTGTCTGTCATCTCCCCCTTATGTACGGTGGTGAGCATGTGCACGACCCTCTTGTCATGCCACCGTATTGCCAGCATCTTCTCAGACTTGCGTAGGTGCACGTCTCCTCACTGCGAGGTTCCTGCCTCTGTGAATCTAGGGAAGTGGGCACGATTACTTTTGACAGTGCTGCAGGAGCCAATGCCGTGCTCAGAAAGGTATTTTTTTTTTTTTTTTTTTTTTAATGCGAGGAAGAAGGAACCAAAGGCCATGAGCCCGCAGTAACAGTTCCCTCCAAGAGAAAAACAAAATACAACAGAGAGCCAAATTCAAGATCCGATCATTTTGAGATGCCTGGACACACTGCGTTTGAAAGACTGGAGATCATAGGCAGGAGGAAATACAGACAGAGGGAGACAGTTTCGGTGCTATATAGTAGTTGTCTGTATAGAGCACATGATTCCCACCAAAATACTTTTCTAGGAGCACTTTCACTACACAGCCTGAGAAGCCAAGGGGGTGTGTTTTTATCCAGATCGACAGTGCTGGCTGAATAAATGACGAAGTCAAGGATGTACCCCGTCTTACAGTCGCACAGTACAAAGAACTTGATTCCAAAGCGATGGCGTTTGCTTGGAATGTACTAGAGAAACCGAAGACGTCCTCTGAACAAAACCAAGGATTCGTCAATGACAGCCTTATGAAAGGGGTGGAAGAATGACATAAACTTATCCTTCATTCTGCTCAGAATCTCCCGGATCTTCCGGAGTAGGTCAGTTTGGAAGGTATATCGTTGTCAGCAAAGTGCAGGTTTCCCATGATGTTCCGGAAGCGATCTCTGGCCATGTACTTATTGAAGGTGGGCGAGGGTAGTAAGGGGTCCATGGACCAGTATTCTTCCAACTCATGCTTCTTGGAGTGTGGCATGAGAAGCATGAGGGCAAAGAACACATACAGCTCCTGCACTCCCAGCATGGACCACTGTTGCATCTTGGCTGCACCTGTACCACTTGCAGCATGTTGTGATTCATACCTGATGGTCTCATCACATATGTGCTGCATGACTTCGTCATCTAGGAAGGCCAAAAGGTAGTCCACACACTCAGCATTTTCGTCAGTAGTGAAGGCAGGCTGAACTCCTGAGGAGCTCTCATCAAATACTAAATTTTCAGGCACAAAATCTGACCCTTTCGTCCACGCGAAGGCGTCCAGGATTCCCTGTCATGGTGGTGTAGGGCGGGTGGTGGTGGTGGTGGTGGAGGTTGGCTGTGAGGCTGATTTATCTCATTCAAGGTCACTTGCACTGACCCTGGGTTGCCATACAGCACTAGCAGACCTTACCCTACTAACTACACTACTTTTCACTGTTCTTGATTTACCTTTTCCTCTACGGCCTGCCTTCACTGTTGATGCTGGTGGTGACTCCGACGACGAAGACTCCAGAGATAACTCAGCCGATGATGATGAAGAAATGAGTGAAGTGGGGCTTGGGGAACGGGGAGGTGAATGCACTCATGACTCATGGCGGGCTGGGTCATGTGGGGGCATAGTTCTGGGGCTAACACGGTGCCTTTTCACTCCCTTCCCAAATTCCTTGCCTTG